>NC_057716.1:39613700-39654359 GCF_004010195.1 Chiloscyllium plagiosum
TTACAAAATTATGAGGGGCATGGATAGGATATATAGACAAAATCTTTTCCCTGGGGTCAGGGAGTCCAGAACTAGAGGGCATAGGTTTAGGGTGAGAAGGGAAAGATATAAGAGACCTAAGGGGCAATGTTTTCACACAGAGGGTGGTACATGTATGGAATGAGCTACCAGAGGATGTGGTGGAGGCTGGTACAATTGCAACATGTAAGAGGCATTTGGATGAGTATATGAATAGGAAGGGTTTGGAGGGATATGGGCCGGGTGCTGGCAGGTGGGACTAGATTGGGTTTGGAGATCTGGTCAGCATGGATGGGTTGGACCGAAGGGTCTGTTTCCATGCTATACATCTCTATGACTTGGTGGTGCAGAGAGATCTATCTCCCAGTAAATTAAATTACAGACTTAGTGGCTGTGGGTAATTCAACAACAGAAAGAAACAGGTCCACAAATATTCCAAACCTCAACCAAAGGTAAGCCTAGCACATCAATGCAAAAGACAAGGTTGAAGCATTTACAATCACATTCAGTTCAAAGTGACAAATAGATGATCCACCAGCAGAGATGTCAGTCTTCAGACATTCTATTCACTCCAAATGATGTCAAGAAACAGCTGAAGGTACTGGACACTGAAAAGTCTTTGGGTCCTGATAACATTCTAGCAATTGGTTTGAAGATCTGCACTGCAGAATTAATTGGGTGTCCTAGCCAAGTTGGTCCAGTACAGCTACAGCACTGGCATTTACTGAACATAGAAAATTTCTCAGGTGTACCCTGTCCATAAAATGTGGAACAAATCCAACTCAGCAATTCATCAGTCTGCTCTCATTAGCAATATAATGGAAGGGTTGTTGCCAGCAATATCAAGTGACAATTACTCAGTAATAATCTTACTGCCCTGTTTAGGTTTCACCAGGGTGACTCAGCTCCTGAACCTGTTAGATTTGGAGCAAACATGAACGAAAGGGCTGAACACCAGGGATTTGAGGAGGGGTGGGGGGGTGATGAAGCGAAGCAAAAGCAACTGCCCTTGACATTAAAGGCAGCATCTGACCGAGCATAAAGAAATAGGATTGTGGTACTGGAGGCCAAATACTGTAGGAGTTCCTCAAGGTAGCATCCTTGGCCCAACCATTTTAACTGCTTCATTTATGAACTTCTTTCCACCATCAGGTTAGAAGTGGGATTGTTCGCTGATGACTGCATAACGTTCAGCATCTTTTGAGTCCTCTGGTACTGAAACAGTCCATATGTAGCAAGTCCTGGATAATCCTCAGGTTTGGGCTGATATGGGGCATGAATATTAATTTGCCTCTGAACAGCAGTTGTGAACAGCAGTTGTGAGCAGCATTGCCAAGAAGCAATTACCCAGCCTTCTCTTCTTGATATTCAATTGTATTACCATTGCTGAGATCTCTGCAATCAACAGTCTGTTAGTTACCAATGATTAGAAAATAAATTGGACCAGTCATATAAATACTTCAGTTACAAGACTAAGTCAAAAGCTGCAGATTCGCTGTCGGAGAAAATTACTGCAGGTGCTGGAAAACAGCAAATGCCTGAGATCACAACCGGTCAGGTAGCATTCATGGAAAGAGAGCAAACTGATGTTTTGAGTTTAGATGACTCTTCATTGGAGCCCCTAATGAACAGTCACCTAGACTCAAAGCATGAGCTTGCTGCCTGACCCACTGTGATCTCCAGCAGTTGTTGTTTTAGCTACACATTCTCTTCCAAATAACTAATCTCTCTCTAGCAAAAAGACCATTCATCATCCACAAGGAACAAATCTGAAGTGCGATGGAGTACTCTTCACTTGCCTGGAGGAGTTCAGTGCAGCAACATTGAAGAAGCTCTGCAGCATTCATGACAAAGCACTGCACTTGATTGGTACTCTGTCAATCCCCGAATCACAGTGACAGAAGTATATGCTATCTACGAGATGCACTGCAGCAATTCACCACTGCCTCTTCGAGAGCACTTTTCAAACCTCTAGAAATTCAAGAAAAGCAAATGCACTGGAGCACTACAACTTGCAAGTTCCCCTTTAAACCACACACCAGTTTGACTTTGAACTATATTGTCATTCCTTCGCTTTCACAGAGTCAAAATCCTGGAACTCACTTCCTAACATTACCTTGGGTCTACCATGGGTGCACATGAATTGCAGCAGTGCATGAAGGCAGCTCACCACCAAGTGCAATTAGGAATGAGAAGTAAATGTTATTCAATACAATGATTCTTTCCAATAGATGACAAAAAAAACTGCAGAGCAAGTCATATCAGTGTCCTCTGCAAGGTCTGATACTTTTTCACTTCATGTGTCTGCAACAGCAAAACATATGCCTAAGGGACAAATATTTAGTGAAATCTGGAAGCAATAGGGTAATAACTTGCTAAGGCATGTAAATGCTCACAAGAAAGACAGATTCACAATTATCTTCCACAATACAAAGCTGTGATCCACTGCATGCACAGTTGATAAATAAAATTTTGACAGGAGATCTTTCACTTCAGGTTCCACACCAAAATTACTTTGGTGGGACACAAGCCAGGTATTAAGCATGACAAAAGTTTCCATTCATTCGTTATTGTTGATTTTCACCAAGTTCAATAAGAAAATTTAACAGAAATGACCAGACATTTACATTTAGATGAATGGTGCGAAACACCTATATAACACTTTAAATAACAAAATCAAAATTTTATCATAAAAGGATTGTAACATTTAGGACACTTGTAGACCAAGTTTTTTTGTATAGGTATTGCGACAAGAGTTGCATTTTCTTTGCCATACAAGGATTCATAATTTGCATATAATCCTAACCTTTTAAATGCACATAATCATTGGAAAACCCAATTTTGGACCAAAGAAATGGATAGTATTTTCATTTAAAAGATATGATTAACTCACACCATCCAAATTCAAAATGCATAGAAAATGAAATTGGCCTTAGACAAGTAAACTACCATCCTCCAATTTCTGAAAACTGTGCTGACAGAATGCATTTAACATGAACCAAAATAATTTCCTTCGAGTTGAGCACTAAATTTATTAAACAGCATTATAATTTAGAATCTGCTATACAGAGACTAATTTTTGGGAACTTGTACTGCAAACTGTATTTTGAATTCATGTAAAGGTGGCACTGGAGGTCCTTCTTTACTACAAGTTTTAATAAATATCTGAAATACTACAAATCAAAAAGATGAATCAAAATTATCCTACTTACCGGATTTTTGTCAGGATGCATAGAGAGTGCAAGTTTCTTAAAAGCTTGCCTTATCTGTCGATTAGTTGCACTTTTTGACAATCCAAGCAATTTATAATAGTCCTCATCAGTGTAAACTATAACTGATAAGCATATTATAACAAAAATACATAAAATAATTTTGTTTGAGGACTGTTTACGCTTCTCTAAAGTGAGAAAATCAAAGCATAAATGCTCCATTTTGCAGAAGAGAATTTCAATCAACTTTGAATATGCCCGATGTGTGCGTACAATTAAGTTGCTGGCATGGTTCTTGATCTTTGTTTACAACATCTTTATTCTTGAGGCAATTTCAATAATTGGTTGTCATGTTGTCTTCCAAATCATAATCTGTAATCAAAAATAAAACTTCAGCTTTTACTACATTCATCCCTTTTCATGAGGGAAAAAAGTAGAAGCAAATCCACTTTGATCATATGCAATAGGTTAGCTATATATTGTCATACTTATTCATGATAGCTTCAAACCCATACATGACAGTAGAACACTAGATCAGATGTAGGAAACAATTCCCCATTTATCTCAGCATAATCAGTGCTCTGCTTTCTCTCCCCAGATGCTGCCAGACCTGCTCTTCCTCCAGCAATTTGGTTTTCTTTCAGATCTCGAACATTCACGTTTTAGTTTTGTCAAAAATAAGCAGATTTCAAGTATCTGCAGTTCTTTGTTTTATTTTAGTGACATAGCCAGATGTTGCTTTCACATTCAAAAAATAACTGGCCTGATTGATTGCTGGGGGAGGAGTCAGAAATGTACAGCACGGAAACAAACCCTTTGGTCCAACTTGTCCATGCCGACCAGATATCCCAACCCAAATCAGTTCCACCTGCCCATACCCATTCAGATACCTTTTAAATGTTGCAATTGTACCAGCTTCCACCAGTTCCTCTGGCAGCTCATTCCATACACATTCCACCCTCTCAAAACGTTGCCGCTTAGGTCTCTTATATCATTCCCATCTCACCTTAAACCTATGCCCTCCAGTTCTGGACTCTCCCACCCCAGGGAAAAGACTTTGTCTATTTATCCTATTCATGCCCCTCGTGATTTTATAAACCTCGACAGTAAGCTTTTAGTTATCTTAACTAGTATCAATATCTTGTCCTCATTTTCCACCCCACCAGCCTACATGTACTCTGCCATTTCTGTCACTTCCAAAGCACATCTTTCCCTCCATTAGCAATCCAAAAGGACTGCTCTCTTCACAAAATGGTTCACTCCTCAATTGCACCTTGTCTCTGTTCCACAGCAACTTCCAATTGCAGGACGTGTAATACATGGCCTATTGTTTCCTCCTCTTCTCTCACTATCCAAGGTCCTAAACAGTCCTATTAAGTGAAGCAGCAATCTTCCGGTACTTCTTTCAATTAAGTACACTGTACTTGCTGCTTATAATATGGTATTTTCTACATGGAGAAGACCAATGCAGATTGGGTGAGCGCTTTACAGAAGAGCTGTATTCATTCAGCAAGAATGACTCCATGCTGGTAGATGCTTGACATTAATTCACCACTTTGCTCTCATACTCACATTTCAGTCCTTAACCTGTTGCACGTGTTGTAGTAAAATTGAAGAGACAGCTTCCTTTTCTTTGAAAAAGGATGAGCCAGTCTAAATCTTGCTTACATGTTCTTATTTTTGAAAAGAGAGGATTATTATTCTGCCATTCACACCGAAAGGAAAAACGTTTTGTTACTTTACTACAACAATTAGCACGGTCTTTTCCTTTTGTTAGATAACATTCTTGTCATTTCATTTCTCCTACCTGCTGCTCTGTCCCAGACTTTCTCTTTTGTTCTCCCTTCCTTTCTGTTGACAACAGTGTACAACCAAGGTTTCTACTTTTCTTCAGAACACTCATTTCGGACTTGAAACTTGAACACTGGGCTTTATCTCCAGATGTTGCCAATACTGTCGTGTATTTCCAGCACTTACTGCTTGTATTTCAGATCTCTAACATTCACAATGTTTTCGTTTTCTCAAAAAGTAAGCATTTTAGCCAGACCCATAATTCAGTGGAAGAGGAAACACCTAACCAAATCATGTGGACAACACATGCACATTTCTTCACATTTGTATGGTCAAATTTTATGAATGACCACATAATAAATTATTTCACTTATTATTTTTGAAAACAATTAAATAAATGGCAGAATATATACCCATAAAATGCCTTTCTTCTTTCGAAGCACAGTAATTGTTGCGTGGGCAAATCGAACAACCAATTCTCACAGAAAAAAAACCTATAAATAGCAATTAGGTAACTGACCAGATGGTGTGCTTTGGTGTCACTTGCCAACGAATAACGGTTGATTAGAAGATGGAGACAACTCGCATATTCTTCTTCAAGGTATCTCAAGGTTTTTTATAGCACCTAAACAAGCAAATTGATTAGATTAGATTTTGATTAGATTACATTACAGTGTGGAAACAGGCCCTTCGGCCCAACAAGTCCACACCGACCCGCCGAAGCGAAACCCACCCATACCCCTAAATTTACCCCTTACCTAACACTACGGGCAATTTAGCATGGCCAATTCCCCCTAACCTGCACATCTTTTGGACTGTGGGAGGAAACCGGAGCACCCGGAGGAAACCCACGCAGACACGGGGAGAACGTGCAAACTCCACACAGTCAGTCGCCTGAGGCGGGAATTGAACCCAGGTCTCAGGCGCTGTGAGGCAGCAGTGCTAACCACTGTGCCACCGTGCCGCCCACGAAATTGGACCTTGGTTTAATCTTTTATCCTACAAGTTAAACATCTAACTCTATAGCATTCTCTCAACATTATACTGAACCTTCAAACAAGATCATGTGCTTAAATCACGGAATGTAGCTTGAACCTACACAACAGTATGAGTTTACATTGCTTTTAAGAATGCCAGATAGCATAATACCCTTCAATGACAAATCAGTTCTGTTCATATCCTACCACGTATGGTACTGGATATCCAGGAAAAGTACTACTAAAGATGTAGATACTAGAAATTTGAAATAAAAAGTAAAAAAAGTATGGAAAATGAAAGTTATCAGTTCATTTGTGGAGAGGAAAAACGAAACATTTCAGGGTAGTCTGAAGGTGACAGCTTTCATACGTTCATCATTTGTCATAAAACCCTAGTTCATTTTTCCACATACCATTGATGGAAGTGCAGTACGAGTTGCTTGTCTGCAGTCTGCATGTGTGCTTCAAATTTGCCAAATTGTGTAAACCAAAGCAGAATGCTTTACCATTGTTTATTAAAGTGTAATAGTTAGCAGGGTACATTTTCAAATCATAATATATGCACTGAATTTAAAAGAATCACTTGAGCTTTATTCTATCCTTTCAAATTTAAGACTTACCCAGAGAAATTACTTTTGAGGGTCCTAAGATATAGTACTATTAGGAGAACTAAACTGAAGAAGTGAACTGAGCATCTGACGAGCAATTTAGCATAATATTAAAGCATATTGCTAAATTATTTTTCTGAATTTTGGACAGATGCTCAATAAATCATGTGGCACCACTGGATAGTACAATTTCTGGTTGACAAGTGGAATCAAATTTCTTCAGAAATTTCCTCAGATCTGTGATTAAATGTTAATCTGCAGTGTCCATTTAATGTGCCTTTATACAATGCTTAATGATGAATTGGTATGGATATGTTTCTGGTTATATATTCGAAGAGTTTTATCCAATTGTAAATACCATTAGATAAACTGCCACGTTGTTGGATTAAGTTTCAAAACACCTGTTTGCTGAGTTAACCATAGCAACATCCATGACACACCAGCCAAATGATTGATATCCAAGAGTACAATAGTATTTATACTCAAGGTTCATTCTGAACTAAGTTATGTAAACTGAATAGAAAATGAGAATATGCTATTTTTAAGAGGTAATTCCATCAACATTAGCTTTGACCACTTTTCTGGATGCCCGAAGGTCAAGTACCATGCACGTACCATAAAGAATTCACTTGTCATTTAAGGGTGTTATGCTATCAGACACCATCAGACTGTTTAGTTTTCAGTTGCTTGCAGGTATGTTCCCTAAGCTTTGCAGAGGAACTGAAGCATTGACTTTAGTACAACACTCCTGCCATGATCATGGAGTTCAAAGCTTGAATCCAGGAGTTAAAACATTAGATAGGATCAGAATCTGTAAATGCAGTGTCAATTTTTAAAAACAATTCTGCTTTAAAGTCTACCATTTAACATACTATTTGATCTCTTCTCAAATATTAATTCACAAATGTAACTGTCAGTATGGGTTTCTTCCTCTGGGTTTACTCCCAGTGCAAACTGCAAGGTAGTTCAACTAATAAAGTTTGTATCTAATTCGGCCACTCACAGTAACTAAGCAAGTAGTCTATTTTACATGGTATTCCTGTTGCGACATCTGTGGTTCCCAGAAGTTTCAAATAATCACATTTCTGGATACAAAATTCTGGATCATCCTTCAAATATATTTCACAGATCACACCATGTGCTGCAGTTGAATACACTGTTGCTTAGCACCTGACCATAGTGCTGGAGTGATGTCACACACTGGCTGTAAATATGCATAATATAGTTCCTCAATAATATTCCCCTTTAAAAAGATAATGCCTCCATATGTCAAAAAGGACTGTTCAAATCATTAACCTTAGACATACTTTAAAACATTGAAGAGATACCATTCTTGATTGCAGGTGAATGCTCTCTCAGTATGCCAGTATGGGTGGTACTTTGTGGTGGCTATTATTTCCTCTGCGTATTTCTGTACTTCAGGCAAATGTTACACATTGATAACACAGTATTGATGTTTTTGTAGATGCCTATCCCCTTCAGAACTTACACAAGGCGTCTCCAATTACAAATGACGCATGTACTGGGAGGAGCTTCAATAGGAGATGAATCTTTATACACATATCCTTGTGTTAACAATATAACCTGCTAGCAGAATTTCACTTCCTGGCTGATATGTTCAGAGTTAAATTGTAACTCTGAAGCCTAAAGGAGTAACCTGTGCAGTGTTGTCGGTGTCGATATGGATTTTCCATGTAGATCCGTTCCAATGGACGATGATTACTCCCTACTATGTATTTATGGGAGAAAGTTCATAACATTTCTCACATTCATGCACAATTGCAAAAAGATTTCTTTCTTGGCTGACATATGTAGGTTTGGCTGATGTTATCTGACCATTGATTCTTAACAGCTTTTGTAGGCTTGCTGTGTACATATTCTGAATCTTACTTATGAAACTCCAATTTAAAATCAAGCCAAAAGAAACTTCAGGTTTTTGTCATCTCTTGAATCTTCCATCCCAAAAGATAGCTAGGATATTTCAGGACTCAATTTGAATCAATCAGGTGTTTACACCACGCCAAAGAACCAGTATTCTGACACCTTCACAACACATTTATTTACATTCAGCTTAATGCTAACTTTTCTCATTCTCTACGACTTCATGATCTTTTTCATCTACAGCATAGATCTAGTTTTCATCAGCTCCAACAACTGCATCTTCACTACCTCTTTGTTTCATCTACTTTCTAGTGCAATAAATTGTGGCTCACTTGAGGCTAAACAAGGTAATCTGCAGGAAGTTGTACCAACCAAAAGGTATATCAAATGTAATCAAGAGCAAAGATTTCTTGTCAATTCCAAAAGTGTTTCAGGTTTCAAATCTAGTGAAAATGTTAGCCCCTACCATTGTTGGTGTGATTCTTCCAGTGTTAAAATGGGTTAGTAATTGCTCTCTTGATGTTTAGAACCTAGGCAAAAAGGGAACGGTCCATTTTCATTTCTTTCTCACCATGATGGAATTACACATATCTATAAGTTCTCTTATTCAGGAATCAGTCAGTCAGTCACTTCCATTTCTCTTTGAAGCTTGACTTTTCTATAGGCATATTATATGGCAGTGGGTCAAGTGTGTGTGGATGAATCACTTTTCTTCTCTGGATCAACGGTGATGAGCTATGAAAAATCTTAAAACATCCAAGACTTCCATCATAAAACATTCTAGGTACATTTATAGCAGATCTCATGTTTTTCATCACAAACTTTTCTTCAAATCAGTTTTACTACCTTCAACCATTGGTCATGCCTCCTTCATTTCATAGCTTACTGAGATCAGCTGTAGTGTTTTGCAACTGCTCAACCTGAGAATGCAGGGCCATCTGTTTCCGTGACAAAGAACATATCACTAACATACTTTCCTTTGCACGCCCTTCTGATTTGTGTTGTTCGTAGCTATCGAATTTCCTCCAATGTGTTGTTGAAATAACATTGCTCTATTTCAGGTTATCCTTCTTTCAGGTTTTTCCAAAAGATCTTCTGATACAGACTGAGCAGGATAGTCCAGCTCTGCTTCTTAGAATCAAGTTTCAGTTTCGTAGTTGGTGCTTATTTTTTCATTTTCTTTCAAACAGGAAAAGTTTTATGCATTTCTTCTCTTTGAAACGTTTCACATCCACACAGTTCATGTAGTTGTATGGTTCCTTAGTCTATTACATCTTCAAACTCATCATCTTTTTTCCCAGATATGACTATCCTGGCTTTTTATCCTTTTTTTCTTCCATTGTGAAGAACCTCCTCCAATTATATTTTTTAAATAAACCCACACACTACCGCCTAAGTGCCATAGTGCTGCTCTATCGCTCTCCGAGCAATTGCTTTGCTATCATCCTTTATTTTTTCACATCTTTATCCAGTGATTGTACTTACCACAAACTCTGCATTTTTATCTATAAATAGGACATTGATTTCTGTGAACTTGTATTCTTCTACAGCTTTTGTAAACCTCTTCATTTGATAAGTAATATTTTGCTCTTATTTTACTGTATCAACCAAGCTCCTTTTCCGTGGTGTGAATTGAAGGCGAGCATTTTCATAGACAGCGTCTTCATCTAATGCATCATCGCCTTTTTTTATATATGCGCAGACCACAGAAATTCTTACGCAGCACTGACGTCCAAAACTGGTTGAACTTTATTCAAGCCATTTCACAAATCCTGCCATGTGCCACACAGTGACACATGTTACTCAGCATTAGATTGTCATACAGTCATAAGGTGGCATTCTGGATACAAGTATGCATAAGATAGATACAAACAAGGTAAAAACACAATAAACCAAATATTTTGGGAATAATCATCTGTGGTTACATGCTTTTTACATACTAACTGCCAATCTGTAGATCCCATGCTTAACTCACCACATCTGGTGACAGCAGTTTTGACTTCATCGATCATTGATTTTTGAACCACAGCTGAAGCAGGTGGCTTTGAAAGCAAGTTTGCATAAGCATTTATCAAAATGATTTCTCACTGATGCTAGATTCCATAGTAAGTAGTGTACTTGCAGTGCAGAACTGCTTTACAGTAGAGTTGTACAGGGTTAAAAAAAGTAAACAATCTAAACTAAACTTTCCAGAACTCCCAGATTTAGGTAAATCATAATGAAACATACACACTGCACATTTTTAAAAGCTGATTTTTGTTCTTTATAAATCATTCGCAGATAATTGCTCGACTGATTATGTGTGTAGCAGCTGTAAATTTATTTTGCTGAATTTGCAAGTTGGTCCTGAAATAAGTACTAATTCCACAGACAAATCACTTAAAAGTTAGGATTCTAAATTTAAAAAAAGATTATTTTTCCTTTGGCTTTCTATGAGTCAATTATAACAAAAAAAACTTAACAGCATGGCCCCGCCCCCATTCACCTATTTATCTTTCCACCCTGGAGGCTTCATGCCTCTATTCCTGATGAAGGGCTTTTGCCCGAAACATCGATTTTCCTGCTCCTCGGATGCTGCCTGACCTGCTGTGCTTTTCCAGCACCACTCAGATCAGAAATTAAGCTCACCCTATAAAATTACATAAATAATTAAGTGTGTCAAACTCCTCTTCTGAACTATCTGACATTTCAAACATGAGCAAATAATCAATTGGCGATATGTGGGCTTGGTGTATCAGTACAGAGAGGAATGAGTATTAAGGAAAATGCAGAAAGTCACTTCAAAAAAAAGTATCTTGCCTCAAAGGGTTAACTTTTCAGGTACAGATCCTATGTCCAAATGAAGTTGGAAGAAAAGCAAACTCCTTCATTGGATTCAAATGAGACGTATGGGACGGTTCAAAAAACAAAAATCAATGAATTAATACTTGTAAACAGATTAGCTGGAATCCATAGCAACAACTCTTATTCAGGCAAGCGAAAGAAATGGAATTGATGAGGGAATTCCTCTATCACACTTCAGATCCAAACAATGAATTCAGCAACAGGAAACTTTTAACGATCATTTTACTGACCTACTTTTAAAATCAGAACTTCTTAAAGTTGTTTCACGCCAATCGAGTTTATTGTAATTTCCTTTTCCCTACATTGTCACCTGTTGGGCACATCCCCATCAACATTCCTCAATCTGTACTTTCTAGAATTCTCCATCCTCTTGTTCCCGGTCCATCAATGGGACTGGGCTGACTCTCCACTTTTGACAGTTATCTCCCCCCCGCAAACGTACATGCGAGATGCTGGAAGAACCGCACACAGCGGCCAAGCGGCGACCGCCAGAGAGAAGGAGGAAAACGGCCGCTCCTTGACTGGCCATGGCGGTCGCAGGTTCACTCACCAGCCGCTCGGAGTGCTTTCGCCGCGGATCCTGTTTGAGCCTCCACACGTCCGGCCCGGACTCCTCTACCCGACGCACTTGTGTCCGGGAGAGCGCGCCCCCTTCCTCTCACGCACCCGTGAGCAGGCCCCGCCCCGGGCCGGATACATTTCCAGGATACGCAGACAAAGGGCCGAATGACGTCAGGGGCCCCGAGCGTGCCACGTGTAATCCGGCTGTGGAGCTCTGACCAATGGCAGAGCGCCAGGCTTGTTACATTCACACTGGGCGATCCATTGGACTGATGATACATTCATGACAAATAGCGAGTGAAAGAAGTTTAAGAACCGACTTAACCTTGGGTCTTAAATGCGATGAAGATGAACCGTTGTGGGACACTGATAATGTCCCTACCACTGGGTAGGGAGGCCAGGATTCAAGCCCCACCTACCCTGGTGGTGTGCATTAACATCTCTGAGCGGAATGATTTTGCATGGAGAGAATGCGCTCATCGATGGCAAATGAACCTCAACGATATCTTGCTTGCAGAAAGGTGTCGGGTTGAAAGTTCACAATGGATCTTCATCTTAGGGCGTCTGTGTCAAGTGGCTTTAGTGTATCACTTAAGTATAAATCATGCAAACAGAACCTACGGATTTTTTCTGTGAAATCTAATCAAATCACAGAATTGCTGCAGTGCAGCAGAACTGCCAAGATTGTTGCATGTGAGACGTTGCTAGGTCCAGTGTTGTGTTATTAGTCTAGGCTCCCAACCGAATCACGGAAAGTATGCGGCACACAAAGAGGCCATTGTTTTTATGTTGTCTGCAACGGTCAAAAAATGTGCCATTCAGCCTAATCACGCATACAGCATTTGATCTAAAACACTGCTGGTTATGGCATTTGAAGCACAGTTAGACACACAATTTAAATAAATTCATAGATCATCGAAACATCAAATCTCTAGAGTGTATCAAGAGGCCATTTGGCCCATCAAGTTTGTATTGACCCTCCAAAGAGCAACCCACCAGACTATTTACTATTTACTTGCCTATTTACTATGACTAACCTACCTAGCCTATACATCCCTGGACACGATGGACAATTTAGCAAGGCCAATCCACTTACCCTGCAAACCTTTGGTCTGTGGGAGGAAATCAGAGGAAACCCACGCAGACACGGGGAATGTGTAAACTCCGCACAGTCACCCAAGGGCGGAGTTGAACTCAGGTCCCTGTGCTATGGGACAACAGTGCTCTGCTTCTTTGCCACTTTCAGGCAGCAAGTACAGTACATCTGAGCAGTAAAGTCTTTCCTCAACTCTAATCTTTGAACCAAATTCTCCTCTGATCACTGACCTCTGCTCCGATAAATAGGTCCTCTCCATATTTTCTGTACAAGTCACTCACAATTTGTTCTTTTTCTTTCATTCATTCATGATATGTGGGGCATCACTGGCTGTGCAAGCATTTGCTGCCCATCGCTGTTTGCCCTTGTAGTGGTGGTGGTGAGCTGCCTTCTTGAACCACTGCAATCCATGTGCTGTAGGCATACTCACAATGCCACAAGGGAGGGAGTTCCAGTTTGACCCTGTGACACTTAATAATAGTGATTTAAATCCAGGTCAGGATGATGAATGACTTGGACAGGAATTTGCAGGAGGTGATGTTCCCATTTATCTATTGTCCTTGGCCTAGATAGAATGGTTGTGGGGTGCTGTCTAAGGTGATTTGGTGAATTTCTGCAGTGCATCTTGTGGATGGTATGCACTCCTGCTACAACATGTTGGTGTTAGAGAGATTGGGTGTTTGCGGATGTGATGCCAATCAAGGTGACCGCTTTATCATGGATGGCGGCAAGCTTCTTGACTATTGTTGGCACTTCATCCTTCCAGGCATGTGGGGAGTATTTCATCACACTCCTGACTTGTGTCTTGCAGATGATAGAGACAGGCTTTGAGGAATCAGGAGGTGAGTCACTTGCTCCAAGATTCCTAACCTCTGACCTGCTTTTGTTTAGTCATAATTAAATGTTTTGTGCCATTCAGTTTCTGGCCAATGATAACATGCAGGTTGTTGATATAAGGGCTTCAGTGATTGTGATGTCATTGAATGTAAAGGGGTGATGGTTAAATTCTGTCTTGAAGATAGACATTACCTGGCGTTTGTGTGACGCAAGTATTGATTGCCATTTTTTTAATCTGGATGTTACCAAGGAATTGTGGCATTTGAACATGGACTGTTTCAGTATCTGAGGAGTCGCACATGGTGGTAAACATTGTACAATCATCAGCGAACATCCCACTTCTGATCTTATGGTAATGGAAAATGATTGATAAAGCAGCTGTAGATGGTTGGGCCTAGCACGCTACACTGGCGAACTCCTGTAGAGATGTTCTGGAGCTGAGATCACCGACCTTCAACACCAAAACCATCTTCCTATTTGTCAGGTATGACTCCAACTGGTGGAGAGTTTGTCCCCTGATACCCGTTGATTCCACAGTCATAGAGTCATATAGTACAGATCAGACATTTTGGTCCAAATAGTCCATGCCAACCACATTCCCAAGCTAAACCAGTTCGACCAGACCTGCATGTGGCCCACATCCCTCCAAACCTTTCTTATTCATGTACTTATCTTAATGTCTTTTAAATGTTATAACTGTACTTACATTCACCACATCCTCTGGCAGCTCATTCCACTTACTCACCACTGTTTGTGTAAAAAAGTTGCCCCTCATGTCCTTTTTAAATCTTCATCCTCTCACCTTAAAAATATGCCCCCTGGTTTTGAACTCACCCACTTCAGGGAAAAGACTTTTGCTATTCACTTTATCTATGCCCCTCATGATTTTATAAACCTCTGTCGGGCCACCCCTCAACTTCCTGTGCTCCAGTGAAGTAAGTTCCAGCCTATTCATTAAGTCTGATGAAGGGCTTATGCCCAAAATGTCAATTCTTCTGTTCCTTGGATCCTGCTTGACCTGCTGTGCATTTCCAGCACCACATGCTCAGCTCTGATCTCCAGCATCTGCAATCCTCGCTTTTTCCAGCCTATTTTTGTAACTCAAATCCTCCATTCCCAGCAACATACTGGTAAATCTTTTATGAATCCTGTCCAGGATAATAATATCCTTCCTATCTATTGTGAGAAACAAAATCTCACTGACTTCAATAATTTCAGTCCGAGACCAAAAATCTGAAACAGTGTTGTTTATTTGTACACTTGCAAGAATGCCAGGTAAGACAATGACAAATACACATCAAATCCAACAAACTCTCGAAATTTATACAGTTTAAATCCCCATATTTTTTCTTATTTCATTGTTTGCCCCCTCCTCCGCTTACGTCTTTCATTTCCTTAAGACTGATCCCACAACTTCTGTTTATCCAGCCTTGTCCGTGACAAATGCCTATCTCTGGCCCCCATAAGGTTGTTTGACGTCATCTCACTGCAGGTCACCGCTAGGCATATCCTTTCTTTATCAGCATTTATTNNGTACAAGTGGGAAACAGATGTTTTTCCTGTTTGCCCATACATCTACCATTGTTCTATAATCATGTCATGCTAACATATCATTTTTTTAGCTGAATATATATATTTCCTCATTCTTGTTCTGTATCAGAATTTATAGTTGCAGAAATAACATTAATTCACCTATATTCCACACTATCCTTTGATAAGGTTCCATATGGTAGGTTTTTGGAGAAAATGTGGGGGCATGGGATTGAAGGTAATTTCACATTTTGGATTAAAAACTGGCTTTCTGTAAGAAGGCAACAAGTGGTTAATGAAAAATATTTAGCCAGGAGTCCAGTTAACAGTGGTGTGCCACAAGGATCTGTTTTGGGACCATTGCTGTTTGTTATTTTTACAAATTACTTGGATGCAGGCATAGGTGGATGGTTTAGTAAGTTTGCAAATGATGCAAAAGTTGGTGGAGTTGTGGACAGTGTGGAAGACTGTTGCAGCTTGCAGGGTGACTTGGATAAACTGCAGAATTTGGCTGACAGGTGGAAAATGGAGTTCAATGTGAAATGATTCACTTTGGGAAGAATAACAGGAAGGCAGAATACTAGGTCAATGGAAAGATTCTTGGTTGTGTGGATATGCAGAGGGATCTTGGTGTCCATGTACATAGATCCCTGAAGGTTGCCACTCAGGTTGATAGTGCTGTTAAGAAGGCATACGGTGTGTTAGGTTTTATTGGTAGAGGGATTTAGTTCCAGAGCCATAATGTCATGCTGCAACTGTACAAAATGCTCGTGCAGCCTCATTTGGAATATTGTGTACAGTTCTGGTTGCCCCATTACAGGAAGGATGCGGAAGCATTGGAAAAGGTGCAGAGGAGATTTACCAGGATGTTGCCTGGTCTGGAGCGAAGGTCATATGAGGAAGGGCAGAGGTTTTGGATCTGTTCTGATTGGAGAGAAGAAGGCTTAGAGGGGATTTAATAGCGACATACAAAATGATCAGAGGATTAGATAGGGTAAACAGTGAGTCTTTTTCCTAGGATGATGACGTTTGCTTGTTCGAGGGGGCATTAACAGCAAATTGAGGGGTCATAGATTTAAGACAGATGTCAGAGGCAGGTTCTTTACTCAGAGCTGGTAAGGGCGTAGAATGCCCTGCCTACCAATGTAGTTAACTCAGCCACATTAGGGGCATTTAAACAGTCCTTGGATAAGCATATGGATGATGATGAGATATGTAGGGAGATAGGCTTAGATTAGTTAATGGGTCGGTGCAACATCGAGGGCCGAAGGGCCTATTCTGCGCTGTATTGTTCTTTGTTCTATGTTCCTAAAACAGGGCTACCAGAATTGCACACAGTACTCCAAATGAGACCTCATCAACTGTTAAACAACGTCAATATGACATCCCAACTCCTATTCTCAAAGGTTTGAGCAATGAAAGCAAGTGTGCTGAACACCTTTTAATCACCATGTTTACTTGTGATGCAAATTTCAAAAGGTTATGTACCTGAGGTCTCTACCATTAATTGTATAAGTCCTGCCCTTGTTTGTTTTACCAAAATACACCTAATTTTATCCAAATTAAACTCCATCTGCCATTCTTCAGCCCATTGTCCCAATTGATCAAGATATCTTTGTAAACTTAGATAACCTACTTCACTGTCAACTATACCACTAATTTTGGTGTCACAACAAACTTACTAACCATGCCCCTTATATTCTCATCCAAATTGTTCATAGAAACAACAAACAAAACTGGACCCAGTACCAACCCCAGTGAACACCACTGGTCACAGGCCTCCAGTCTGAAAAACAATCTTCCACTACCACCCTCTGTCTCCTACAATAAAGCCAACTTTATATCCAATTGGCAGGCTCACCTTGAATACCATGTGATCTAACTTTACTAATTGGTCTACCGTGCGGTGCCTTATCAAAGACTTTACTAAAGTTCCAGTAAACACAGCTCTGTCCTCATCAATCTTTTTGGTTACTTCCTCAAAAAACTCAGTCAAGTTTGTGAGACACGAGTTCCCTCACACAAAACCAAGCTGAAAATCCCTAATCAACCCTTGCCTCTCCAAATGCAAATGAATCCTATCTTTTCAAATCATCTCCAACACCTTATTCACCACTGATGTCAGACTCACAAGTCTATAGTTCTCAGGCTTCTCCATACAGACTTTATAAAATAAAGGCACAACATTAGCACCCCCTCCCCCCAGTGCTCCAGCACAACTATTTTTGCTAGACGCTCCTTGATACCATATTCTATCGAATGTGACCTTGATGTCAAGGACTGTCACTCTCACCTCATCTCTGGAATTCAGCTGTTTTGTCCATGTTTGAACCAAGGCTGTAATGAGGTCTGGAGCTGAGTGGCCCTGGCAGCATCCAAACTGGGCGTCACTGCATAGGCTATTACTGAGAAGGTGCTGCTTGACAGCATTGTTGATGACACCTTCCATCACTTCACTGATGATTGAGAGGAGACTGTAATTGGCTGGGTTGGATTTGTCCTGTTTTTTATATACAGGACATACTTGAGCAATTTTCCACATTGTCATGTGGACGCCAGCATTGTTACTGTACTAGAAGAGCTTTGCTAGGAGAACGGCACAAGTCTTCAGTACTATGCTGGAATGTTGATTGACACCTCATCTTCAGGTGTGTCTGATCCTGCTCTTGGCATGCTCTCCTGCACTCTCAATTGAATTAGGATTGATCCCTTGGCTTGATAGCAATGGCTGAATGGGGGATATACTGGGCCATGAGGTTACAGGTTTTATTGGAGTACAATTCTGCTGTTGTTAATGGCCCGCAGCACTTCATGGATACCCAGTCTTAAGTTGCTACATATGTTTAAAGTCTGTTCCATTTAGCATGTGCTACACAACATGATGAAAGATATTCTCAATGTAAAGATGCAACTTTGTGTCCCAAAGGACTGTGCTGTGGTCACTCTTAACAATACTGTCATGGATAGATGAATCTGCAGCCGGCATATTACTAAGGATGAGGTCAAGTATGTTTTTCCCTCTTGTTGGTTACCTCACTACCTTCTGTATCATTCCTAATAATGGTTAAAATTAGACTCTTAATTCTAGACTTTTATTAAATTAAAAATATTACCAGAACAACATGGGTGTCTCAAACATTCTCTAGCTCACTGGATTAATAGTTTTGTGATAATACCGTTAAGCCATCACCTCACGCAATGGACATGACATGTTATAGCTTCATGTATTTCTTTATAAAAATAAATATTTAGATAATACCTTATTTTGTTATTATCCAAGTAGCTCTATTTTATTTAATCTAATTGTATATTTTGATTGGAATGTTTTCCATGGATTGCTTGTGTCAGAATGACATATCATAACCCTGGATTACTTGCAAACAAATTTAACTTTAAGTCACAAAATGTGTTTTGTTTTTAAGAAAGAGGACATACAACGAAAAAGTGACTGCAATTGTGAATTCGGACCACTGTTGCTCAGTGAAAGTCTGCAAAGTCAGTGTAGATTTTTCCCAGCCTTGTAGGTGGCCATAGAGTGTCACACCTGATGAGTGGCAAGGACACTTCTAAGAGAACAAATTCAAAAGGGACAAGTAACTGAATTGTAATTTTTAAAAGTTATCTTAAATTGTGGGCATAACGGAAGAAGAGAACAGTCTGACCAAGCGATATGTTTGTGGATCCCCTGTGAAGAATACTCAAGATCATTGTTTAAAAGCAGTTTCAGAACTGGCCTGTATGTGTGCTAGTGGACAAAATTGCATGGTGTGAGGGTCACCGATCAAAAAAAGCTTGCTTCATCTTTCCACTGAGATTAAAAAGGAAGAAAGTATCTCATTTTTGCTGGAAGTCTGAAAATAAGTGCAACTACATAGGGTGGCACTGTTGCTCAATGGTTAGTACTGCTGCCTCACAGCAGCAGGGACCCAGGTTTGATTCCAGTCTTTGGGTGACTGTTTGTGTGCATTTCCTTCCATGGTCCAACGATGTGCAGGTTAGGTGAATTTCCCATGCTAAATTGTCCTTAGTGTCCAGGGATCTGCAGGCTAGGTGGATTAGCCGTGGGAAATGCAGGGTTATGGGGTAGGATAGGGGGATGTATTTGGGTGGGATGTTCTTCGGAGGGTTGGTGTGGACTCGGTGGGCAATTTCTACACTGTAGGAAACATGTAAAAGGCCTTTCAGCTGACCTGGAATGTCAAGCATCTTACAATCAGCTGTTTTACTACCAACATCAGTACTAATGGTAATTCAGAGAGCTAGATAATGGACCACCATCTACTCTTCACGGAACTCAGAGACTTATCTGAATCTCTTATTTAACTTTGATTATATTTCTATAGTCACCCTTTAATTTTTATTCTGTGTGTACATATATTGCATTATTATTTCTTCTTGTGTTTAATTCTGAATAAACTAATTTTTTTGCCAACTTATTTATTTCTTCACTTAACTATTTATTTCTTCACTTTACTGACATTGTTATTTCCTGAGAATTTGATCTTAACTATCTGAACCTAGGTACCTTTCTGCCTCAGGTGGTGTTGTAATACGCTGACTGTCAACTTTTCGCTGTACTCTTGAGGCAATAAAGTGAATTCAATTCAATTCAACTCCAGGAAGCCTGGTTAGATTAGGTTCTTGAAAACATATTTTAATTTGTGGCTGAGAGAAAGGCATCCATAAGGGAAGGGATCCTTTTTAAACCAACATTATGACCAATCGAGGGGATAGGTGAATGAGGAAAAGGACCCAGTTCAAGGCTCCTCACCCTGGAATCGTCACAATTTGAGGTGTCCTGTCTGGATCCAATATTAATTGAAAATGTGCCTGAGAGGTGGTTGTAAAACTAGCTTAGCAACAAAAATATTTCCTGTTTTGTAAGAAGCAGGCAATCCTGTTCCAATAAAACTATATGTTAATTAAAGAAAAATAAATGTATATGCCTCTGGCACATACTACATAAAAACATACATTTAATTAAATTTACCTATTTACTTGGGTATATGGCACTCCTAATCTAATTCATATAATTATCCCTGTAACTACCATGAAGTGATTTTCTACTTAGGTCGTAAATACTTTCTAATCAATCTATAGAAGGATGTTATCACACACTTCTGAACTAGATAGGATTTGAACTTGGGCCTCCTGGTTTAAATGCTGTCACTGCTCCACAAGAGCCCTTCTATGTCGTTCATAAAAAAAGTTTAGCAGAAGTAATGCACTTGGGACACCACTTGTCTCATTTGACAGAAGAACCTAATTTATCTATGATGCTTGTAAGCTTTTGCTTTTAATCTTCTCTCAACTTTATATTTTGCAGAAGAATACTTTAAAGATGTCACTTGTACAAAAGACTCAAAATTACATTGGAATGTCTGATGTGATTTATATACAGAACAACCTCGATCATCTGAATGAGACGGGTGGGGAGTATTTTGTTCAGATAACTGAGAGTTTGGATAACAGTTTGTTCAGATAATGGATAGCGTTTTTATGGGACATTGAGAGCTTGTTCAGATAATCTGAAATTTGGAAAGTTGATATTTGGATAGTCGAGGTTGTTGTGTACATGATGCTCCTTTAAAAGAGTGTTTTGTTCACCAGTGGCCTCCAGAGGGAGATAAGCGTAGGAGATTTCTTAGTCTGCTTACTCTCATATCTTTTGATACAGGGATAAGCAAGAAACACGGATGAAGCCAATGTAAAAGCAGCTGAATTACCAGGAAGTTTTGGAATGTTTTTAACTGACAATTCAGTTGTTGCTATTTAGCAGCAGACTAATGGTCAAGCAGGTAAATCAAAATGGGTGCTTGACTCTTAAGGTTGACTCTCTAGTATGTTCACTGAAGATTGGAATACTATCTTGAACTAGATCTGTACAGAATTATACAATGATTATGGGAGCACCAAGGTATGGAATTCAGTGAAAAGGGAAGAACAAAAAACTCCAAGTTCTTCTGGAGGCTATTGAAGGGAGACTAACAAACAGTCCCACTATGGGTGCCATTAAACCACCTAGAAATACGACTTATGCTAGCTGGGGAGAGGGTGAACTATTACTAACTGCCAGGATGATAGGACAGTGATGCAAAACACAGAGCGGCAGAAACATTTTGCAACACATTGTGGCATGCAATGTTTGATACTGGCAGACCAATGTAGGATTATTCTTCAAAAATACATGTGTACCTTGACCATTTTTGAGAAGGTGGCCATGTAGCTCTTCAGAATATATTTAATTAATGGAGCAAATAAATTAAATGAACATTCACCTTCAGAATGAATAAAGCTCCAAAACACCGTGTGTTAATTTTCTGTCTTATTTTGATATTTGCCTTGTGTGTTTGCAGAACCAAGAACTGAAAGCTTGTGGTTGGGGTACAGTTCTGTAACCAAAAATTACATCACCCTTGCTTTTTTTCCCCATTCACTTTAAACGTATGTTCTCTCATTCTTTCTCCTTTCACAAGCTGGAGCAGTTCCTTCCTGTCTACTGTATCCAGACTACTCATGATTTTGAAAGGCTCTATTGAGTCTTCTCTCCAAGGAGAACAGTCTCAACTTCTTCACTCTATCTTCATAACTGAAATCTCTCATTCCTGGAACCATTATCATAAGTTGCTTCTGTGCTGCCTCTAATACATTCACATGCTTCCTATCGTCTGGCATTCAAAGCTGTATGAAATACTCCAGCTGAGATCTAACAAGTATACAAGTCAATTTAACCTCCTTGCTTTTGCACTGTCAATTTTTAATAGAGTTGAGGACACTGCTTTATTAACTGCTGTCTGCGACTGTGCTGCCATGTTCAATGATCTGTGTACTTAGACACTTGGCTGCCTCTGTTCTTGCACCTCCTTTAGAATTTTGTATTGTTTTTCAATGTTCTTCCTATCAAAGCATATCACCTCACAATTTTCTGCATTAATCATCATTTACCACCTATCTGCCCGTTCCACCATTATGTCTTGGTCTCTCTGATGTTCTACACTGTCCTCAGTTTATAATTCATTCAAGTTTTGTGTCATCTGCAAACTTTGAAATTGCTCCCTGCATACCAAAATCCAGACCTTTAATATATATCAGAAAAAGTAAGGGTCCTAATATTGACGCCTGGGGAACTCTACTGGAAATCTTTCTCCAGTCCAAAAAATATTCATTGAAAATTCCTCACCATTTACTATCACTCAGCCAATTTTACATGCAGACTGCAACTGTCCCTTTCATACCATGAGCTATAACTCTCCTCAGAACTGTATGTGACACTATATCAATCTCCTGGAAATCCAGGCACACCACAACAGCATTATCCTCATTGAGCCTTTTTGTTAGTGCTTCAAAAAAAAACTCCTGAAAGTTTGTTAAACATGATATCCCCATTGTAAATCCGTGCTGACTGTTCCTAATCAACCCAACCTTTTCCATGTGACTACTAATTCTATCCTGAATAATTGTATCTAGAAGTTTCCCCATCACTGAAGTTAAACAGACAGGTCTGTAACTGCTGGATTATCCTTGCATCCTTTCTTGAAAAATACTGTTAACGTTTGCAATTTTCCAGTCATCTAGCATCTCCTGCGATTCCAGGGTAAACAGATTATAGCCAATACCCTCACAGTTTCTATCTCCATTTCCTTCAAAGGAAATTCTTCTAAACCAGTTTGAATGCCTTGTCAGCTTTAAGTACCAACAGTTTATCTGACACTTCTTTATTAATTTTGAATCTTTCTAGTGACAGGGTTTTTTCCTCTGTCTCCTTACCTGAGTAGAATTCTTTTTTATAAAGGCATTTTCCCTCTTATGGGAGATTCTAGAAATAGGAGTCCCCATTTAAAAATCATGGGTCTTCCATTTAAAACAGCAGTGAGGCAAAATTATTCTCGGAGGGACTTGGTTTCTGGAAAGGTGGCGAAAGCAGAATGTTTGTTTGAATATTTTTAAGACAGATGTGGATAGATTGTTAGTAAGCAAGGGTTTGAAAGGTTATCAGAGCTGGATGAAGATGTGAATTTGAAGTTACAATCAGATTAGCCATAATCTTATTGAATGGTGGAGTGGGTTTGAGGGTTTAAACAATCTACTCCTGCTCTTGATTCATTTGATTTGTATGTTTTCAGGAATCAATGTCACTGTGTTCTGCCTTTTTATATAAACCTCGCAAGATGTAACAATAAAGCAAACCCAAAATAAGCTGATGTATTGAATATCTTCACTGTTGTAATACCAATGCTTTACAGTAAAGTTAGATCAATGGTAATAATTCCTGAAACAAATTTAACATTTAAAGTATTTCTGATTTGATCTTCCTTTTAATTTTAGTTTTTTTTTTCTTTAACATTAGTTCTGTTCTTTTCCCTCTAAGGATACAAATTGAAATTCCAAAAAACAGAAGAAACTGTATCCAGGGCTGAGTACATTAACTTTAGTTCAACAAATAAACCTATTTTTTAAATAAAACACAATGATTTATCAGTCGCTCATATTCCTCAACAATGTTTTAATATACTTTATTCAATTAAAATTTTGCAAATATTATGTTACATGCTATACGTATCTGTAAGGTTTCAGAGTATATTTAGTACTCAGTACTAACCTTTAGAGTCCAAATGTTCAAACTTCAAATATTTAAGCTTCTTTATATAGAATCGTAGAACAGTTACAGTACAGAAAGAGGCTATTTGGCCTGCCATGTCCATGACAGCTCTTTGCAAGAGCTATTTAGTTAGCCTCATTCCTCACCTTTATCTCAGCCTGACATTTTGTTTTCCCTTTGGATATATATACAATGCCCTTTTGAAAGTCTAGATTCAATTCCTGCCTCCCATGTGTTATTGCAGGATATTCCAAATCACAACCACTCACTACGTTAAAACCATATGCTCATATCATCTTTATTTCTTTTGCCAGTGATTTTACATCGGTATTGTTTAGTTTTCAATTCTTCCATATATGGAACATTTTCTCTCCCCATACTTTTTTAGTTCTGATGTGATATTACATGCCTACATCAAATCTCCTCTCAATCTTCAGTGTTTCTAGGAAAATAACCAAGCTTGATCAATCTCTCCACATAACAGAAGCCATCATTCCTGGAACCCTTTTATGCATTTTCTTTTCCCAGCACCCTGTCTAAAGAATTCAAGTCTTTCCCAAAGTGTGGTGCCCAGAATTTGAAACAATAGTTTAGCTGAGGCCAAACCAATGTGTTATGCAGATCCGTTAACTTCCTTACTGCGCTATTCTATGCCTTTCTTTATAAATCTCAGGATCCCATGTGCCTGTTTAACCACTGTCGATTTGCCTAAATACATTCAACAATTTGTGCACTTGTACACCCAGTTCTTTCTGTTCCTTCACCCATTTAAAATTTTTAAATTTTATCAAATTAGAATGCCCAGGACATCCTGAAAATAATCAAACTAGCATAAAAAGCATTACTAAGGTATTGGCATTGACGCAGTTGCAACACTTGTACCTCTCAGTCAGAAAGTTAAGCATTCAAGCTCCCTTCCAGAGATTTGAATGTGCAAATTTGACTGAAACAGTTTTGCACTATTGGAAGGGCCATCTTCTCGATGAGATACTAAACTGGGGTGCTGTTTGTGTGTGTGAGGTACACCTAACCTATAGGTATGATTTGAAGAAAACATGGTAGTTTTACTCAACATTATTTTCTCAACAAGCACCAGTAAAAATCAAGTTATTGTTAAAGTACTGTTTGTGAAGATTTCTAATGTACAAATTGTGACTCTGTGTCACAACAGTTACAACTGTAAGTTGGAATCCTGGCACTATATATGGATACAACTAATATTTGTTCTTGTATGAGACCAAATTTCTATGCACGCATTATCTTTCACAATAAATTGAGAGAGAAACAAAATAATGGTTTTCTCTTCCAAACAGCTGGAGCGAAAACTCACAAAACTGTCAGCATTTGCAGTCATCACTCCTCTGAACCAGATAGTCTGCATATGTTTTTTTAAAAATTCATTCATTGGATGGGGGTGACACTGGCTGAGCCAGCATTATTGTTCATCCCTAATTATCCAGAGGGCAGTTAAGAGTAACCACATTGCTATGGGTCTGGAGTCACATGTAGGCCAGACGAGGTAAGAACAGCAGATTTCCTTCTCTTAAGGACATTAATGAACCATATGGGTTTTTCCAACAATCAGCAATGGAAACAGAAGGTGGTGGTGGAGGGTTGCTTTTCAGACGGGAGGCCTATGACCAGAGGTGTGCTGGATCGGTGCTGGGTCCACTGCTTCTTATCATTTATATCAATGATTTGGATGTGAGCATAGGAGGTATGGTTAGTAAATTTGCAGATAACACTAAAATTATAGGTTTGGTGGATAGCGAAGAAGATTACCTTAGAGTCCAACAGGATCTTGATCAGATGCGCCAGTGGGCTGAGGAGTGGCAGATGTAGTTTAATTTAAATGGTGCTGCATTTTGGAAAGGCAAATCAGGGCAGGGCTTATACACTTAATGGTAAGATCTTGGGGAGTGTTGCTGAACAAAGAGACCTTGAGTGAAGGCTCATAGTTTCTTGAAAGTCGCAGGTAGATAGGATAATGAAGAAGGCATTTAGTGTGCTTGCCTTTGTATTGAGTACAGGAGTTGGAAGGTCATGTTGCAGCTGTACAGGACATTGTTTAGGCCACTTTTGGAATACTTTGTGCAATTCTGGTCTCTCTGCTATAGAAAGGGTGTTGTCAAACTTGAAAGGGTTCAGAAAAGATTTACAAAGATGTTGCCAGGGTTGGAGGATTTGATCTATAGGGAGAGGCTGAATAGGCTGGGGCTATTTTCCCTGGAACATCATAGGCTGAGGGGTGACCTCACAGGATTTTAGAATCATGAGGGGCATGGATAGAGTAAATAGACACAGTCTATTCCTGGGGTGGAGGAGTCCAAAACTAGATGGCATAGGTTTAAGGTGGGAAGGGAAAAATTTAAAAGGAACCTAAGGGGCAACGTTTTCATGCAGAGCGTGGTGTACAGAGGATATATGTAATGAGCTGCCAGAGGAAGTGGTGGAGGCTGGTGTGATTACAACATTTAAAAGGCATTTGGATGGATACATGAGTAGGAAGGCTTTAGAGGGATATGGGCCAAATGCTGGCAGATAGGATTTATACAGGATATGTGGTCAGCATGAATGAGTTGGACTGAAGGGTTTGTTTCCGTGTTGTATATCTCTATGACTCTATGATTCATGGTCATCATTAGCTTCTTAATTCTTGATTCCTATATATGTGTAGCTAAACACAGTAATCTATGTTCTTGTCAATAACTCTATACTTCAGAGGATATGCCCCCAGATTGTAATTTATTATAAATCACTGAAATAGTAAACACTCACATTCGTATACTCTTAGTCTTACCACAAAAAGTTGTGAAAAAGCTTACAGTTAGCAGAATGAACTGTAACTGAGTTTTTGACTAGATGCTCAGTTCATACTTATTGCTGAACAGCATCACTGACTCTGAAAGAGCAATTTTATACCTGCTCCACATCAAATTTCTCGATTGTAACATTGTATATTATAGATATTCGTTTCTATAAGCATCTGTCTTAATTCTTGTGTATGTCCCAATCATTTATGAATGATATCAATGGCATACAACAACTTGGATACTATTCCATTAAATATGGTATGCCATTACTTAACCATGAAACAACAGCATACATTTTCAATGAATCTGATTGTTCAGTAGTTCTACAGGCTAGGGTTCACCTCAGGAGATCAATCCATCAATAGATCTCAAAGCATGTTGATAAGCTAGTTAACCACACTACTCATGATATCTGCTTCTTGCTATGGCTGTGTGCCATATAAGGTAATATCGGGTTTTGGCCCATTTTAATTGCGTCACTATCCTGTCTGAAGCTCCTGCCTGATGTACTCTCTCTGTCTCATTCAAGAGCCACACTGGCAGTTCTGTCCTGGACTACACACCCTGGATAACAACCACATCAATCTCTGATGCTGGAGGAGAGGAGGCACTTTTAAAGTATTAACAAGTGTATAAGAGGCCCCTCTTTCTCTCTCATGGCACTAGCACAGGTTTAAATCAATTTGCAAACTCTTGATCTTAACATGTCTGTGTCTTACAGTCATAGAGTGGTACAGCATGGAAACAGACCCTTCGGTCCAATTCGTCCATACCGACCAGATAGCCTAACCTAATCTAGTCCCCCTTGCCAGCACTTGGCCCATATCCCTCTAAACCCTTCCTATTCATATACCCATCCAGATACCTTTTAAATGCTGCAATTGTACCAGCCTCCACCACTTTCTCTGGCAGGTCATTCTATACATGCACCACCCTCTGCGTGAAAAAGTTGCCCCTTAGATCCCTTTTATATCTTTACCCTCTCACTCTAAACCTCTAGTTTTGGACTCATCCATCCTAGGGAAAAGATCTTGTCTATTTATCCTATCCATGCCCCTCATGATTTTATAAACCTCTATAAGGTCACCCTTCAGCCCCCGACACTTCAGGGATAACAGCCCTAACCTATCCAGCCTTTCCCTATAGTGCAAATCCTGCAACATCCTTGTAAATCTTTTCTGAACCCTTTCAAGTTTCACAACATCCTTCCCACAGGAAGGAGCCCAGAATTGCACACAATATTCCAAAAGTGGCTGCCCTAGTTTGCCATGGTGTCTCCTCGTTCACACACCCACAATGCAGTTCTCCATTCAGGTTAACCATTCTTTGTTGCTCATGAGACAACTCACCGCATTCCATTCCGGGCTACATCCATCGGAAACTGTGACAATTACGTGATTCCATTTGATACAATGGCAAGATTAGTAATGAATTGACATACAGCTGCAGTTGCCCTTTCTTGGGGCTGTAAAGAAATCCCGTGGCAGTATTACAGAACAGAGGAGCTCTTGCTCATTGTTCTGGCCAATCTTAATCTCTGACAACATTGAAAACCAGACGACCTTGCCATCAATGCATTCCTGATGGTGGAGTATAAATTGGTAGCTGTGATTCCCATACTACAACAGTGACTACACGTCAAACGTACTTCAGTGGCTGTAAAGCGCCTGTTTTTGATGCTGTGAGGCGTGAATGTAGATGCCTCTCAGGTCTGACCAGTATAAGCTTGGATTTATGAGGCAATTGTTGCTATCCGTCTGTGGAGAACGCGGAGAGACATTTATCAACAGGTTATCTGACAGTATCTGTTCTTTCGCAAGTTTGAGCAATATGTGAGAAAGGCAGGTTACGTAAACGGTCTGCGTTGGACCGTCATGAAGTTGGGAGCAAATGATAACACTGAAAGTCATAGAATCAATTCGTTCATTCATTCTCTCTTTGTGATTCAGCACTAATGTGCAGCCGAAGGATTATTTATGAGAGTCGAAGGAGGATTTTAGTTCCATGATGGAAGAACATTGATTGCAGTTTCGGTTCTCACAGGAGCAGGCTGGTACATGGGAAATGCCCGGACTGTATGTTGCTGAGTCGCAGTCTATCTCCTCATGGGCACCGTCTCGTCCATTCGCTTCAGACCGATTCCAGGCGGAGAAAGTGGTTGCTCCAAACGCCAGAGGCCACAGAAAGTGAAAGGCTCCCGGGGTCGGTGTGGGCGAGGGCACGCCAGGAGGGGAAGAGGCTCCTGCTGTCGGGAATCTGATCCGAGCCGTCCAGCTGCAGTCAGACAGCCACTCGGTAAGGACATCAAGCCAGCCTCCCTCACCACTGTTGCTGCATTTGGTGCAAAATGACAGAAAGAAGCAGAACCCCGAGAGAGAGAGAGAGAGAAGTTTGGTTTGTTTCTTTAATAAACAGTGTGTTTTGTTTTCAACCCCAAGTTTAGATCTGTACAAACCTACTCTTCCCTTCCCACCGCTTCTTTACTCTCCGTTTATCACTATTTCACTTTCGATTATTCGATGTTTCTTTCATGGTCTAGTTTAACTCACAGAGCGGTTTCATTTCCCTAGTTTAGCACTCAAAATTAACGCCGGACAAAGTGAAGGACGTCTAATTTGTAAAAAGTCATGCATCATCTGGCAAATATCGGAATAAAACTTTGAATTCAATAGATTCAATTTTGTTTCGACTAAATGGACGAATAGACTAAGCATCTTGTCCTGAGGCAGCCCCTCAGGATTCAGGATGGGCTCTCTTCTACCCCGGTTCTCAGAGGTGGCTGACAGGATCAACAGACTCTGCGCCATGGGCTGGCAACATGTAGGATTGGATCCCTTTCACACCTCACCTTCCCCTCTCTTCCTTCTTCACGGAGTCTCTCTTTATATTTCGTGTTTTCCTGGAAAAAAAAACATTTTGCTGAGTGACCAGTCAGGGTCATCTGTTGTTTGGCAGGAACGTTTAACATCTTCAAGGATGTTTTAAGGACATATGTGAAAATACAAATCTCTGCCCGGGAGAGTCCTGCCATGACTGAGTTCAAATGGAGTAGTTGATTTGGTTTTGATTTAATTTTATTGCCAGGTATACTGAAGTACAAGAATACAGTGAAAAGTGTGTAATGTCACCACACAAGGTGTGGAGGAGCTGGTATTGGGCTTGGGTGCCAAAGTTTAAAATCACACAACACCAGGTTGTAGTCCAACAGGTTTATTTGGAAGCACTAGCTTTCAGACCACTGCTCCTTCAGCTGATGACGGAGATGCACTTTGAATGCAGGTGCTTCCAGATAAACCTGTTGGACTATAACCTGGTGTTGTGTGATTTTCAACTTTGGCTACACAAGGTGCCATCCTAGGTACAAGTACCTTGGAGCAGAATCTTAAGAACAAGTTAGAAAGAAAAACAAAGTTAAACATTTCTGTAATTATAGCATTGAACATACAACATTAGGTTAAAGGGTACACATTGCAAATCTTTGTAGTTTTAAGTAGAAAATGAAGAAATAAAGCTTGACATTCAAACAGTACAGTCTTTTTTAAATGCTTAGTCACAGTGGGATTGCACTTGGAGGAATATTGCCAGGTATACAAATGACATTTCCTGCCCAGCAGAGCTGGTGTTGAATGATTAACCCTTCATTGCTGATACGTTAGATGGGAGAGGATGCTACAATTGAACAACTTCTTGCCACAGGGTTTGAAGGATCTTAAAAAGGCACTGGTGGTGCCTCTTAAGTGCTTTGAGGGTTTCTGAAGCCTAAAGGAGTGTGAGGATCACTACTGACAAACAAAAGACCTTAGTCTTGAGTTTGAATTCCTGATTCTCAAGTAGTCTTTCCCGAAGTCAGCTGAAGGCTGATCCATTGAAGAGGATAATGAAATTCATCATCTATTTCTATCAGCATTTTCCAGGAACTTGCGACTGATCTTAATTGACAGGGAGGTATTTTGCTATGCAAGCTTATTAGAAGAGACATTAGTTTTCTAGGAAACTGTTCACCTACTCTGTCCTCAATCCCACACCCTGTACAATTGCAGTGAAATATCCCTACTTTTATATTCCATTCATATTGCAATTAACAATGTTTTCCTATTTGTCTTCCTATTCTGTGCTTGCATACTAACCTTTTATGATTCATGTACCATTCCACCCAGATCCCTGTAACAGTTCTTCAATCTTGTTCCATTTTGTGTAATATGGTGCATTTCTATTTTCCTGCCAACCCAACCCATTCACATTTTCCAACATTATATTGCATCTGCCTGATTTTTTTTTGCCACTCACCACTTATTTATATCCTTTGCAAACTCCTTATATCCTTTTCATAATTTACTGTTTACCCATTTTCATGGTATCAGCAAATTTAGCTACTATTGATTTGGTCTCTCCATTTAAGTCACTAATATTTGTAAATGGTTGAAATCTTAGCATTTATCCCTGTGGCTCACCATTCATTATAACTTGCCAAACCAAAAATTACCATTTTATCTCCACTCTCTTTTCCCAGTTAGCTAACTAATCATCTTTTCATGCTAATATATTATCAGTGATACCTTAAGCTCTTAATTGGTTTAGTAATCTTTGTGTTTGACAAGATACCAAATCAATCTGTAAATCTAAGTACACAGTTTATAAAGGTCCATCTTTATCTACATTTCTTGTGATTCCTCATAGAGCTCTATTAGTCAAATACAGTTTTTTTTCACAAAACCATGTTGACTCTGCCTGATAATCACAGAATAATAGAATTGTTACAGTGCAGACTAAGACCATTTAGCCTATCATTTCTGTACTGACCCTTTCAGCATTTTGACTTGTTGCAACTCACCTGCTATTGTCTGTAACCCTGCACATTTTTTTTAAAAATAATCATTCAATGTCGTCTTGAATTGAACCTACCTCTACCACATTTCCAGTCAATAGATTCCTTACCATAACTACTCGTTTTGTGATAAAGTTTTTCTTGCCTTCTATTTGCTTCTTTTGCAAAATACTTTAAATTTATGTCCTTTGGTTCTAATTCTTGGAGTGAGAATAGTTTCTCCATTTCCAGTCTTTCCAGATGATTTTGGAAACCTCTGTCATATCTCCTCTTAGCCACATTCTCTCCAAGAAAAAATAGTCACAACTTCTCCAATCTTTCCTCATAACTGAAGTTTCTCCTTGGAACTATTTTCATAAACTTCCTCTGTACACTCCAATACATTCACACATTTCCTATAGTGTGGTGCCCAGAACTGTACACAGTATTCCAGCCGATTTCTAATCACATTCTTTCTTAAGATCATTATAACCTCCCTGCTCTTGTACTCTGCATTCCTTAGATTTTCTAAGTGTGCTACTACAATTACCTTCAATGATTTTAACATTTTTTCCCATCAGGGGTGATAAATTAGCTAGCCTGTGGTTGCCTACTTTCTATCCCTCTTCTTTCTTGAAAAGAGAAATTACATACACTATGTTCCCATCTGATGGGAGCTTTCTAGAATATAGGAAATGTTCAGAAATTAAAATGAATACATCTCCATCTCATATAAGACCATCAATTGTCAATTGAGAAGAGTGCACTGATACTTGTCTTTGAAATAGTAAGGCTCATTACAATTATGTAACAACCCAGTGCACAAATTGACTGACTGTCTGCTATTCAGGAATAAAGTAATTCACACCAGATTTCAACCTTCATAAGAAAACAGATGAGTACTTGGTCTGGAATGAGGGAACACTGATGTCGGGTCCTGAGCTGGGAGGGAATGTCAGGTCCAGTGGCAAAGAAACTGTGTGTCAATTCTGGGTTGGATGGGTTGGGGGCGAAAGCGGAATGGAAAGGAGGGGATCAGGTCATGGGAGGGAAGTGTAAAGTCCTGGTTGGGGTATGAGCAATGTAATGTCAGGGTTTTGGGATGTTAATGGTGTTGGGCATTGAGGATGAGAGCTGGATTGGAGAGTGAGTAGTTAAACTAGGTATTTAATAGTCCTATTTTCTGAGTAACTATTTACTTCAGTAGAACCCTTTGAATTCTCTGATTTAAGCAGAGAGTTCTGCTGAAGTAAATAGTTACTCAAAGTTGAATGTAGAGTAGGGGAGTTGCCCAACAGAATCTTGAATTGCCTGGGAATTGCTTTGGAGTCTGCTATGTTGGCGATTCTGCAGTGTCTCCATCCACAACTCCCCTCTACACTGGGAAATGGCCATTGCAAAATTATCTACCTATTGTAAAAGCAGGAGCAAAATATCTTTTCAATGCACTGAACAGTGCTGGGGCTCAGTGGTTTGCACTGTTGCCTCACAGGACCAGGAACCCAGGTTCGATTCCAGCTTTGGGTGACCGTCTGTGTGGAGTTTGCACATTCTCCCCATGTCTGCATGGGTTTCCTCCCACAGTCCAAAACTGAGCAGGCTAGGTGGATTGGCCATGCTAAATTGCCCTACATATTTTCCAGAGATGTGTAGATTGGGTGGGAAATGCAGATTATGGGGATAGGATAGGAGAAAGTGAGGACTGCAGATGCTGGAGACCAGAGTTGAAAAGTGTGGTGCTGGAAAGGCGCAGCAGGCCAGGCAGCATCCGAGGAGCAGGAGAATCAATGTTTCGGGCATAAGCCCTTCTTCAGGAAGGGATAGGATAGCAGGATGAGTTTGGGTGTGATGCTGTTCGGAGGGTCAGTGTGGACTTGGGCTGAATGGTCTGCTTCTGCAAGGGTTGTAGGATTCAATGATTTACAACTTTCTTATTTCTCATTATTAGCGTCCAGCCTGTCTGCCTTTAGAAGATCATTATGGTCTTTAATTATGCTCTATCTTTTTAAATACCTGAGGAAACCGTTACTGTCTGCATTCCAATGGATGTGGTAGTCACGCACTGCCAACTGCTGAATCTCTAAGCTTCTGGATCATTCCAGGGATCCAATAGAAATGCATGTGGGACCTTATAATCTGCGATGCACTGATGCACCAGGTTGATGACCCTTTACAAGAGGGTTGACAAAAATGTGTGCTATTGCTCTGATCCAGACAAGGTGACAAAACTACTGGTTTTAGACTATTACTGATTTGTTGCATTTATCTGACCATTAAGGATTCCACAGATCAACCCAGGATTTCATCAACAGGAAAGACTTCTACTCACTCAATGTGTAACTGGTCTGTGGCCTCCATAGGTGAATCCTATAGATGGTTCTTGGGAAATAGCTCTGATGCTTGCGTATATCACCATCCCACGTGTCACAAGTTTTCTGGCCTAAACTTGCCATCCCATTCCCTGGCTCAACTTTGTGAGCAAACACAAGGGCTACCAATGGGTACGTATGAATATGACGCCCCCTATGAATGCAGAGAAGAGGTACAACACATGTCATGGGTCTAGCAGAGCAACTATCGAAGAGACCAGATGTGGTCTTAAGGTGCATTTTAAATACTTGGATAACTCTGCCTTCATCATACCCAGGAAGGGTCGTATATCGTTGTGGTCTGCTGTGCACTGCACAACCTGGTTTGCAGAAGGGGAGGCATTGAATAGTGAGGAATTTGTTGATCGCATTGCCCCCTCTGATAAGGAAGTAGAGGAGGCTCCTGACCAGGCAATGAACGATGAAGAAGGGACTACTGACCAAGAGAAATGTGGTATGTACAAGGGAGGCTTGGAGTTATACTTGGGTGTTTCCCACGATTCTCTCATCCTTTCGGATCTATGTCAATCAAGTCACAATGGGCAGCAACCAATGGAAGGAGATCTGACACTGATTCATTTACCCTGTATTTAGCAAGAAATGCAAGGTTTTACAAGGTGTTGACCCTTAAACATGAAATGTTGGTGCTCTTAAATTTCCAAGCAATCCTCATTACATTCAATGCTGAAAGCAGTTTAAACGTACTTTGACAGTGCTTCTAGCATCTCTGTCCCTTGAATGGACATTCACCCGCTACTGTGACCCCCCCCCCCCACTCCCCCAACTGCTGTTAATTAGAGAGTTAGCAGAAGGGCCAGCAAATTCCTGTCCCAGCACAAATAGCATCAGGTCTCAATATCAGGATCTGCACAGCACACCCACAAAATCCAGCCCTTTGTTTAGATTTGCTTATAGTTTTATGAAAAACCAATTTTCAGCTGTGTTAATAAATCATCCTGAAGTTATCACAGCTTAAGAAATTACTTTGTCATGGACATTTAGAAACCATGTTCTGCGTAGGTATGCTGGCCATGAGATGTTTAAATCTGAAGATACGAAAATGACTTGAAAATATAGCTGAGCAAAACATTCAAATTACATGTCTAATGTAATTTGTCATCTTGCCGATTTGTCCCCCAAGCAAAATCCTAACTGGATTTGTGTGAAATGGTGAATAGCTTTCCACCATTGTGACTGCAGGCCAGAATGTGCATTACCTATTGATGTAGCACTTATTCAACTGCAGACCCTAGGAATGGATGTAAGTTGTTCAGCCTTGACAACAATTTAAAATGAGTAATGTCATTCATGCACAGATTTAAAATATACTAAAGTATTGATCAACCTATCTTTTGGTGACTAATTCATTTTAACTTTAGCTATAAGTGAATGTAATCAATCTGGTTTGCAGCTTGTAAGCACTGAACTGATGTCAGACTGTTGTATTTGTCACACCTCCTTAGAATTGCTGGTTGTGAAGGGTGAACAATTAAGAATTGTTAACAATTAAGTATCTCTCAAGTCTGTTATGCACAATTTTCAGTAGCTCAGCATCTTGTATTTTGATAATTTGAGAAGGTTGTATGCAAATAAAAATTTTGCCATTTTGCAAGCTAGATTTTCTGTGGAAATTTGAATTTTGCAAACTCATACACTTCTAGTGATTTATTGTCATAACTTTTAGAATGTCCAAATCATTCTTGCCAATAAATAATAAAAGACATGCTCACCACCATTGTCAATTCAGTATTTGAATTGCATTGCAAATCAAATTTTTTCAATCTATTTAGCAACTGTTGCAACTCCCGTGGCACATTTTTTTATTATTTAAAATTAAAAGCAAAACAAAAGTCTTGCTAACCTTTAAAATACTGCACTGTAAGCAAGTTATGCATTGCTTTCTGAGACTGCAAGTTGTAAGAGGCAGAAACTGTTTGGAATGATTAAAATCCAAATATTCTACTTAAGTACAAAAATGAAAGTTGTTTTTTTGTTATGAAGGACTTAAAACTAATTTTGCCTTTTGTTCATGGCCATTACAAACAAACAATGAGTGTGATCATTGGATGTTATGGCATAGAGTTTAAGAAGGGCCTGTGCCCGAAACGTCGAATCTCCTGTTCCCTGGATGCTGCCTGACCTGCTGTGCTGTTCCAGCAATAAAGTTTCAACCATAGCATCAGTACTGGTAGAAGTACCATCCAATTAAATGCCAATTTTCAGTGTTGTGCGTTATGCCACTTGAAGTGCATAGACAAGTGCTTCTAAAACATGATGAATGAACAGTTTTACTGGGCAGAATTTAATGATATGGAGCAGGTGAGTGATCCTACCAATACATTGTAAAATTGAACACAGTGGTGTTAGGAGAATTTCCTGATGTCTACATGCCCAATTTTCAATTATATAGGAGGTTGACTGCTTCAATTGACAAACCAGTCCACCCTCTTTGAAAGGCCAATTAATCCACTAAATTAAAATTTCTGCAGTCCATCTGGTTTTGCGTGTGTGGACTAAATGAGCAGGTGCAAATTGTGAGAGGTCCCTGCTTGACCAAGGATGGGATAAAAGTCTGTAATGACGTGGCAGAGCTTGGAGTTCAAAACCTTCTGCTAAGGTTGCATCATTGCCCTGTAGGCTTTCTAATTTAATTTGCATAAACTGTGTTGTCAAAGGCTTGATGTTAGGGAGTCTCAGTTTGAGTGGGTTGTGAAAAGATTTGGTTTCAAAATTCCTCATTGAGCCAAATTCTTCCTGGTAGAATCACTTATCTGAGGAGGAGATGATGCAAGGAAGGCGAAAAGGCTAGCTGTCTGGAGACAGCAACAAGATGGCTACCAACGAGCAGGGCCACTGAGACACTGAAGGTGCTGGAGGGTAGAAAGGGATGCATGGGAGACAAGGCCAGTGAACATGTAGCTACCCTGCTGGCAGAGTATATTAATGTTGTACAATCTACTTCAATATGATAAGGGCAATGTTAATGAAGGCTTCTCCATCCAAGGTTTGTCTCAATGTGCTATATGGTTGGTGTGGAGGTGAAACAAACTGACTTGAAGAGCTTTCCACCATTCTTCATCTAAACCATGTCAATTACATTGAAAATAACTGTTGCTCTTAACTGTTTCACTTCAGGGTCTTTTCCTTTTTTACTCATTGGGAATTTAGAAGAATGACATGACTTTCTTAAAACATACAATGTTCTTGGGGAGCTTGACATGGTAAATACTGAGAGATTGTTTGTGGGAGAGTTTAGCACAAGAAGACACAATTTCAGGGTAAGTGGTTGTCCATTTGAGACAGATGCAATTTTTGTTTTTCTTAGAATGCAGTGAATCTGTGGAACTCTTTACCACAGAGACCTATGGACACTGTGCTGTTAAGTATATTCAAGAATAGATAGACAGATTTTTGATCAATAAAGGTAAAGTTGCCAAATTCCAAGAGGGCCATAGGGCTGCACTCTCACTAGAGAGAGATGACTGCTGGTGGTTTAATCTGAGGGTCACCAAGACTTGGGGTAAGGTTAAGAAGGTGGGCCTTCATGGTAACCTCAGCCAGTGTAGGACTTGAAGCTGTGCTATTGGCATCACTCTGTACCCTAAACCAGCCGTCCAGCCAGTTTAAATCAACGAGGGGATTAAGAGTTGGTGGGAAAAAGCAGGAAAGTGGAGGTAAAGATGGTGAAGTACACTCGATGGGCCAAATGATCTACTTCTACTCTTATGCCTTATAGCCACAACTAAGTACCTTCTGTTCAACCACACAGTTGGTCACCTTCTTATCCTCCCTATAGTTGTTTGATATTTGAAGTGGTCCATTTGAAGAATCTTGTGGTTCTTCACTGGAAATGCACAATGCAGGAACAGATTATTAGTGTTGCAATACCCATGAAGTCTAGTCTCACTACAGTTTCACTTATTAGCTAAGTCTCTTATATTTTGACCTAATATTTTCATTTATCAATGTAAAAATTTAGTTTTATGTTGATTAATGTTATCATTCTATTACATTTGGCAATCACTTTGCAGCATCTTATGCCTTAGCCATTCTTCTTTAATGTTTTTTTGCAAATGGAGGAGCTTAAAGCCAAGGTAATTTATGCAAATTAAAGTGATTTAAGCACTTAAATATTTTATCTTCAATCCAAATCTAATAATACACCTATTATGAATATTGTTTGCTATTTTACAAAATTATATTTATAATATTAGCAAATTCACAATGAATGTTTAGGTTTTTTTGGAGAAAATGTGATTATGTAAAATTGTTTTTCAAAATAACTTGGAATCCCACTTTTTTTGCTTGCATAATAGGACCCTTTGTAGTAGAGCTAATTGTACTTGAAAAGAATCCAATTTATAAATTAGAGATCTCTCCATTTATGAATGTGAATGCCTCTCAAAGCATACTTAACAAAACGTTTATGAAGGAAAGACCATAAGGAACTGAATTTGATCCCCTTCAGAAGATCTGTGAATATATCTCAACAAAATATGAAAAATTGTATCTAATGTTTTCACAATATCATTTCCTACAAACAAATTTGAAATATAATTTTAAAGAAATGTAACATCAGGGATGAAGAGCAGCAAGCACAACTCCATAAACCATTCTGAATACATTGGTGTCTAATTCTGGACTCTTGAGTAGGTCTGTTAAGAAAAGACTAAAAAGCATAATAAAATTGGTAAGCACTTCATTCCCTGTGTAATATTCATGAGGGCACTTAGCCCCATCAGATGCACTGTTGCCATATGCAATTGACAGTTCACCAGTAATCAACTGTATTTGTATGCAAATTCCACAGTAGAGCTCATTTACTTCTTGAGTAATTACCATATACAAAACACACAGGATAATATATAATATACTGGCCTCAAAGTATAAAACAGTTCATTATTTACCTGATGATTCCAAAGACTGCACTTTTGAATCATGAAACACAAACCTGCAATGGCACAATCTCCTTCTCAAATGCAGTGGTAACATCATCCAGGATGGGAACTTACGAGTGATGGTGATCCCATAATTCTGTTGTCCATTTTGTGAGATCGATTCGAAGATGCTGCAGAAAATTCTTGGCAAGTTTTTTAAAAAATTTACACAGACTGTTGCTACTGTGCATTGGTGGGAGAGTGAATATATGTTTGAGGAGGTGGGTGGTAAGCTGATCAAGCAGGTTGCTTTGTCCTGGATGATGATAAGCTTCTTGAGGGTGTTCAAGACATGTACATCCAGTCAGGAGGACAGTGACTCACATTCCTGAATTTTGACTTCAAAATGGTGAACAGATGTTTGGGAATAAGGGGATGAGTTCCTCCCCACAACTCCTAGCAGCTAACTTCCTCTTGTACCACATAATTTATGTGGTTAGATCAGTCAAACTTCTGACCAGTGATGACCAGGATGTTGTTGATGGGGAGTTCAGTAATGCAGATATGTTGAACATCAGCGTAGATGGTTAGATTCTGTCTTGCCTACCAGTTATGTGGCATGAATGTTACTTACCACTTGTCAGCCTAAACCTGGATGATGTCTAGGTCTTGTTACATTTGCCATCAACTGCTCCAGTTTCTGGAGAGTCACTAGTGGTGCTGATCATTGTGTTGTTTTCAGTGAACATGCTCACTTCTGAACACATGACAAGTCAAAGATCATTGAAACAGCTGAAGATGAAATTAAAACAATGATCTTTGGTAAATAGAATTAAGAATTAATTAAGAATTAGGGGAAATCCAAAGGGTTTTTACAAATACATTAAGGACAAAAGGGTACCAAGGGAGAGAATTGGGGCCCTCAAAGATCAGCAAGGTGGCGTTTGTGTGGAGGCACAGAAAATGGGGAGATACTAAATGAGTATTTTGCATCAGTATTTACTGTGGAAAAGGACATGGAAGATATAGAATGTAGGGAAATAGATGGTGACATCTTGAAAAATGTCCATAATACAGAGAGGAAGTGCTGGATGTGTTGAAACGCATGAAGATGGATAAATCCCCAGGACCTGATCAGGTGTACCCTAGAACTCTGTGGGAAGCTAAGGAAGTGATTGCTGGGCCATTTGCTGAGATATTTGTATCATCGATTAGTCACAGGTGAGGTGCTGGAAGACTGGAGGTTGGCAAACGTGGTGCCTCTGTTTAAGAAGGGTGATAAGGACAAGCCAGGGAACTATAAACCAGTGAGCCTGAGGTCAGTGGTGGGCAAGTTGTTGGAGGGAATCCTGGGGACAGGATAGACATGTATTTGGAAAGGCAAGGACTGATTAGGGATAGTCAACATGGCTTTGTGCATGGGAAATCATGTCTCACAAACTTGATTGAGTTTTTTGAAGAAGTAACATAGAACATAGAACATTACAGCGCAGTACAGGCTCCTTGGCCCTCGATGTTGTGCCGACCTGTCATACCAATCTAAAGCCCATCTAACCCACACTATTCCATGTATGTCCATATGCTTGTCCAATGACGACTTAAATGTACTTAAAGTTGGCGAATCTACTACCGTTGCGGGCAAAGCATTCCATACCCCTACTACTCTCTGAGTAAAGAAACTACCTCTGACATCTGTCCTATATCTATCACCCCTCAATTTAAAGCTATGCCCCCTCGTGCTCGCCGTCACCATACTTGGAAAGAAAAGGCTCTCCCTGTCCACCCTGTCTAACCCTCTGATTATCTTATATGTCTGTATTAAGTCACCTCTCAACCTTCTTCTCT
>NC_057716.1:39655316-39657302 GCF_004010195.1 Chiloscyllium plagiosum
TGGACACTGAGATCTCTCTGCTCATCTACACTACCAAGAATCTTACCATTAGCCCAGTACTTTGCATTCCGGTGACTCCGACCAAAGTGAATCACCTCACACTTGTCCGCATTAAACTCCATTTGCCACCTCTCAGCCCAGCTCTGCAGCTTATCTATGTCTCTCTGTAACCTACAACTTCCTTCGTCACTATCCACAACTCCACCAACCTTAGTGTCATCTGCAAATTTACTAACCCACCCTACGCACTCATCCAGGTCGTTTATAAAAATGACGAACAGCAGTGGACCCAACACCGACCCTTGCGGTACGCCACTAGTAACTGGACTCCAGGATGAACATTTCCCATCAACCACCACCCTCTGTCTTCTTTCAGCAAGCCAATTACTGATCCAAACTGCTATATCTCCCACAATCCCATTCTTCTGCATTTTGTACAATAGCCTACTGTGGGGAACCTTATCGAATGCCTTGCTGAAATCCATATACACCACATCAACCGGTTTACTGTCATCTACCTGTTTGGTCACCTTCTCAAAGAACTCAATAAGGTTTGTGAGGCACGACCTACCCTTCACAAAACCGTGCTGATATCCCTAATCAAATTATTCTTTGCTAGATGATTATAAGTCCTATCTCTTATAACCTTTTCCAACACTTTACCAACAACTGAAGTAAGGCTCACTGGTCTATAATTACCAGGGTTGTCTCTACTCCCCTTCTTGAACAGGGGAATGACATTTGCTATCCTCCAGTCTTCTGGCGCTATTCCTGTAGACAATGATGATTTAAAGATCAATGCCAAAGGCTCGGCATTCTCCTCCCTGGCTTCCCAGAGGATCCTAGGATAAATCCCATCCAGCCCAGGGGACTTACCTATTTTCACACTCTGCAGGATTTCTAATACCTCTTCCTTGTGAACCCCAATCCCACCTAGTCTCATAGCCTGTATCTCAGTATTCTCCTCGACAACATTGTCGTTTTCTAGAGTGAATACTGTCAAAAAATATTGATTTAGTGCTTCCCCTTTCTCCTCTGACTCCACATACAACTTCCCACTACTATCCTTCATTGGCCCTAATCTTACTCTCGTCATTCTTTTATTCCTTAAATACCTATAGAAGGCCTTAGGGTTTACCTTGATCCTATCGGCCAAAATCTTCTCATGTCTCCTCCTGGCTCTTCTGAGCTCTCTCCTTAGATCTTTCCTGGCTACCTTGTAGCCCTCAAGCGCCCTAACTGAGCCTTCACATCTCATCCTAACATAAGCCTTCTTCTTCCTCCTTCTTGCTGAGGGCAGAGCAGTAGATGTGATCTATCTGACTTCAGTAATGCACTCAACAAGCTTCCCCATGGGAGACTGGTGAGCAAGGTTAGATCTCACGGAATACAGGGAGAACTCGCCATTTGGATACATAACTGGCTCAAAGGTAGAAGACAGAGGATGGTGGTGGAGTGTTGTTTTTCAGGCTGGAGGCCTGTGACCAGTGGAGTGCCAGAAGGATCGGTGCTAGGTCCACTACTTTTCGCCATTTATATAAATGATTTGGTGAAGAACATAAGAGGTACAGTTAGTAAGTATACAGATGACATCAAAATTGGAGGTGTAGTGGACAGTGAAGAGGGTTACCTCAGATTACAACAGGATCTGGACCAGGTGGGCCAATGGGCTGAGTAGTGGCAGATGGACTTTAATTCAGATAAATGTGAAGTGCCACATTTTGGGAAAGCAAATCTTAGCAGGACTTATACACTTAATGGTAAGGTCCTAGGGAGTGTTGCTGAACAAAGAGACCTTGGAGTACATGTTCATAGCTCCTTGAAGGTAGAGTCGCAGGTAGGTAGGATAGTGAAGAAGGCATTTGGTATGGTTTCCTTTATTAATCAGAATATTGAGTACAGGAGTCGGGAGGTCCTGTTGTGGCTGTACAGGACATTGGTTAGGCACTGTTGAAATATTGTGTGCAATTCTGGTCTCCTTCCTAT
>NC_057716.1:39657358-39666388 GCF_004010195.1 Chiloscyllium plagiosum
GTGGTACGTGTATGGAATGAGCTGCCAGAGGAAGTGGCGGAGGCTAGTACCATTGCAACGTTTAAGATGCATTTGGATGGGTATATGAATAGGAAGGGTTTGGAGGGATATGGGCCGGGTGGTGGCAGGTGGGACTAGATTGGGTTGGGATATCTGGTCAGCATGGACGGGTTGGACCAAAGGGTCTGTTTCTGTGCTGTACATCTCTATGACTCTATAACTGTGGGTGCTGGGAATCTGAAACAAACAGAAATTGCTGGAGAAACTAAGCAGGCCTGGCAGCATCTGTGGAGAGAAAGCAGAGTTAATATTTTCAGTCCAGTTCTGAAGAAGGGTCACTGACTAGCCCACCAGTTGGAGAACTGGTAGGAATCCCTGTCAGTTTTGGCATGAAGAACCAAAGTTTGTAAGGATTTCCTGGGCAGTCATGGAGGAAGTTGTGCAGATTCCATTTAATCCTGGAGATACCATCTGAACTTGGTGATATTACTGGGCTCTGTCATAAGCCTGATTTTCCTCCCACTGCCAGTGACCAAGACCCTCACATTGGCTATGTCTGACGTAATTGGGGTAAGTTTTGCTCTTGCCAGGAGACTGACATGGATCCTCTGCCATGATGAAGAGGGCCCAGGCAGCATGGTTCCTGCTGCACTGATCTGCATTAAAGCCAGCCTGGTGTGCACCTTGGCTCTATATCTAGTTCTCTCCTTGTCCAGAAAAATCTATTAATCACTGAGTTTAAAATTGTTCATTGAACTAGCCCCGAATGCTTTCAGTTGAAAAGAATTCTACATGTTGCCTGAAGTAGGTTTCCAAACTCATGAAGTGACCTGGATGTAATATCAAGATATTTTTAAAATTAGTGCATTGGATGTAGGGTGTTTCTGGCCAGCATTTATTCCCTATCCATATGTGCCATTGAGAAGTTGGTAGTGAGCTGCTTCCTTGACGGGTGATGGTCATGTCATATAGGGGCATCCACAGTGCTGCTGGAGAGGTAGTTTCACTATTTTTAACCAGCAACAGTGAAGGAGTGGCAATATAATTCCTTATGTAGTGCATCTTGGAGGGAAAATTGCAGATGGTGATGACCTCATGCATTTGCTGCCTTTGTCCTTCTGGGTGATAAAGAGCTTGGGTTTGGATGAGCCTTGGTGAGTTTCTTCAATGCATCTTGTAAATAGTACATACATTCCTGCCACTGTGTGTCAGTGGTGAAGGTAGTGAATGATGAAGAAGATGGATAGGGTGTCAATCAAGCTTTGTTCTCGATGATGTTGAACATTTTGAATGATGTTGGAGCTGCACTCATCCAGGCATGTGGTGAGTATTCCATCACTCTCATGACTTGTGCCTTATAGATTGTGGACAGACTTTGGAGAGTTTGTTTCTTATTTCAGAATTTCAAGCCATTCACCTGCTTTGGTAGCCATGGGTATTTATATGACTGGTCCATTTCAACTACTGTTCAATGATGCTCCCTAGAATGTTAATATTGGAGAATTTAAACATGGTAAGTGTCAGTGACAGATGATTTTTTTGTTCCTAGTTGCTGATAGTCATTGCTTGGCACTGGATTGGTTAAGACTACATTCAGTGAGGTTTAGAAGAATGAGGGGGATCTCCATAGAAAGCTAAAAACTTCTAATAGGACTAGACAGGATATATTTGCAGGAATTATGTTTCAAAAGACCTGGAAGTCTAGAATCATGGCCCATTAGGACTCGGATGAGGATAAATTTCTTCACACAGACTTGTAGTGGCATTCACAACAATGGGTATTGGGAGTCTTGTTTTCCCTGATATTTATTACTGACCAAGATCCTGGTGTGCAGAGGACAAGTTCAAAGTTTGCTGATGATACACAACCTGGGAGAATTGTAAATATGAGAAAGATAGTTGGTGACAAGTTGGTGGAGTGAGTGGATAGGTGGCAGATGAAAATCAATGTAGAAAGGTGTGAAGTGATATAATTTAGTGCAAAAAGCATGGAGTGATACTAGAAAACAAAGTGTACTATTCTAAAGGATGTGTAGGAGCAGAGGAATCTGGATGTTTATGTTCAGGAGTCATTAAAGGTGACAGGGCAGGTAGAGAGAGTCTAATAGAGCAGACTGTATTCTAGGCTTCATAAATGAGGGCATAGAGTACAAGACTAAAGAGGTTATGATGAACTTTGCCAAGACACTTGTTTGAACTCAGCTGGGACATTCTGTACAGTTCTGGGTGCCACGTTTTGGGGAGGATGTCATTGCACTGAAGAGAGTGGAAGACCTTTATAAGACTGGTTCCAAGGATGAGAGACTTCCGTTATGAGAAAAGGTTAGAGAGGCTGGGAACATTTTCCTTGGAAGGCTAAGAGGAGATGTGACACAAGTTTCCAAAATCATGAGGGGTCTGGACAGAGTTGTTGGGGAGAAACTGTTCCCACTCAAACAGATTGAGAACTGGAGAGCTCAGTTTCAATGTTTCGCAAAAGAAGCAAAATGGAGCTGAGAGAAAAACTTTTCCACAAAGTGTGTAGTTAAGATATGGAATTCACTACGTGGAAGTGTGTTGGAGCCAGGTTAAATTGAGGCATTCAAGAGGACATTGGATGATTTGTTTTTATTTAAATACTGAGAAGGGCTACAGAGAAACGGTAGGAGATTAGCAATAAGTTCAAATCTCTGAATCAGTGCATAAACGATGGGCTGAAAGGCCTCCTTCTGAGCAGTTACAGTTCTGTGATTCTTGCGTTCAGCACTTTTTTTTGGTTCGTATCTGAAGCTATAATGAGGTCAGGAGCTGAGTGGCTCGAGCAGATCTCAAGCTGAGCATCGGTGAACAGGTAATTCGTGTGCAAGTGTCAACACTGTTGACAATACCTTCTATCACATTTTTTGATGACTTTGAGTAGACCAAAGGGTTTGACTGGATTTTTGTTTTAGTGGACTGAACGATATCTGTCAATTTTCCACACAGTTGGTGCATTTCAATGTGGTAACTGTAGCAGAACAGTTGGCAAGGGATGGCCTGTTCTGGAGCACTAACGTTTTCAGTACTAATACTGGAATGTTATTATGTCCCATAGCCTTTGCTGGATTCAGTATTATGAGTCATTCCTTGATATTGTATACGTGAGTAGAATTGGTTAAGTTTGGCACTTGTGCTACTGGGGATCTCAGGAGGATACCAAGATGGAACAGCCACTTGGCACTTCCAGCTAAATGTGAGTGCAAATGTTTCAGCCTTGTCTTTCGCATTAATGTGTGAAGTTCCCCCATCATTGAGGATTGGGCTATTTGTGAACCCTCGTCCTCACGTTAATTGTTTCTTGTGGCAGGTCTACAGAACTTGGATCTGGTTTAATGGTTGTGGCCCTGTCTGTCCCATGCAACTTACCCTGTTTGACATATAAGTATTCCCGTACCTTCACCGGATTGCCACCTCATTTTTAGATTGATTCTGGTGCTGCATCTGGCAGGCTGGCCTGTACTCTTTATTCATTCTTCATAAAGCCTTGCCGCTGTGTTGCACCCAGCACTTGCTAATGCAGTGCCAAAATCATGACTGGGCAAATTAGCACTTTTGCCTTTTAAAAAATCACTAAGTACCGATGCAGGATTGTATCTGAATCCAGGAGTGTCAGGGGGCATTGGGTATTGGAGTTAATTCAGCAGTTCCCAAAGTGCAGGTCACATACTGCTACAGTCACAGAAATAGCAAACAGGCAGTGTATGACACTCAAAAACAGAAACTCAACAGAACCTGTGAAGAGAAAAATAAACATTTTGAATCCTGTGACCCTTCTTCAGAACCCAGTGTGTTACAATGTTGCATTGGGGATTGATTTAGCTCAGTTGGCGAAAGAGAGACTATGGCAATACAATACAATACTATGCGTTGCTCTTTAATATGTAGTCTCTAACAGTCATGTACTGAATGATGCAATGCTTCTTTATTTGTATTTCTTGGCATTTGGGGTCAGATAGGTTTTCACATGTCAAAATGGGACATAATGGAAAATAGTTTGGAAACACTGCCCTCATTTCTAAAACTTTCTGTGTTGTGGTGTTGTGCCTATACCACCATCTAGTGGAAATATCCTGAAACTGGAAATCATGCTGCATATTGTAAAATCTTGTCTGAAAGTTTAATTTATCACTAGTTCTGCTTTTTAATCTCTGCTTCTGCCACTTATTAATGTGAGTAATTGGCCATGACAGCCAATTTACAGGTTCCAGATTTTGTATGAGCTGGTTGGCTATACATTTTTACATTGGCCTCAGTTCCAACCCTATTTGTAATTTCCTCACCACATTTTACTTTTATTTTGAAAATGAAGAGTATATTTGGTGTCATTGTGGAATTATAAGAATTGCCTACATCTAAATAACTCTAAGCATGACTATGGAAAATGGAGGCAAAGTTATGGCAATATGTTTATGTAAATATATTTATGTAAATCTTGGAAAGAATGCATGCTGTTGTTTCTTTTAAGCTATCAACTTTAGTTTTAAAAAATTAAACTGACTGCTCAACACAGCATTCATTTCATCTTACATTCTATGCAGAAGCTATTCATTAGATTTTGGCAAGCCTCAACTCGTCAGGAATCTGCAGTTATAAAATGTAAAGGGATGCTACACATTGTAAAGTACACTTTATTGTAATTTTGGTAATGGGGTCAATGATAAGCATGGGTAGTAGTTATTAAATGTACATACCAAGGCTCTCACTCCCAAAGCCATCTTTCTTCCAGACTTTTGAAATTAAACCAAATCCATTTTGACTTTACATATTTCCTAATCAGCCTGGTCAGAGATGGTCTCCTGCTCCTCAGATGATGCCTGACCTGTTGTGCTTTTTCAGCGCCACAATTTTTGACTTTGCTTAGAGATGTTATGACGCAATTCTGCAGCAGGTGGGACTTGAACCAAGGCCGCCTGGCTTAGATTTGAGGACACTATCACTGCACCACAAAAGATGATTCATTTTTACTTCATTTTTGTTTTAATACTCTGATTGCTATTATGGAAAACAGACCAAATTTTCCCACAACCAAAATCATTGATGTTTTGTTTTTTTTCTTTTAACTACCACCTGTAATCACCTGTGTTGCCAATCAAGTATTTACAAGCAAACCCTATGATGGGCAATATACCCCATCAAAAGTGAGGGGGAGATAGGGAGATAGGGGGAGATAACTAAATCAAAATGGATTTGGAGGGCAAAATGATAAAGCACTGTATCCCCAGTGCTCACCTCTCTCTAAAGACTTTGAGACACACTGTGTGTGTCTCCAAAGACATTTGGACATGAATAATTGCAGAAGAGGGGCAGACAGTTGGCAGATATGACTCCCTCCACAGCCTGCTGCCTGGACCAGTTTATAGCCAGCCTGGCCAGGCGCAGGAGCAAATTCAATAGGAGGCCCAGATCCCTCCACACACGATGCCCAAAGATCAGTAGTGTAGGACTGAAGTGCAACCAAAAGATCAAAAAATTTTGAAAGAACTGAAAAGGTGGTGCAATCACCCGCTGCCAATGTAAGTGTACGGTCCACAGACTTCACAATGCCGCAAAATAAACAATCGGGCTGGGAATCTGTGAACCACCACAATCCCATTTTAACTTAATATTAAACAGCAATATCAAGATTAGGAGCAACAGATATTCTAGCTGTAACTATTATAAAGCCAGCCTGATTACACAATGAAAGCCATAATCACTGAGTTATGACTATAACAAAGCGAATCCACCACAGAAAAGAAAGTGATTAAATGATGGAGTTGGAGAATATACGTTACTTCAGAAAAGGAAAGGAAAAGGAAAGATAAGGAATATTCTTCAGTTTAAAAGTTTAAAATATATTTAAGGAGTTTAGATGATGAATCTAGTGTAAAAGTATGTTGGCAGAGAAAAGAGGGTGTGTTAAATTTATATGGTAACTTGCACATTTTGGGACTTTCCAAAGCACTTTGCAGTCAGTTCATTACTGTTAAAATGTTGCTTACATTCTGGAAACAAATGCAGCCACCAACTTGTGCACAGCAAGATTCTGCAAACTGAGTACAACTCCTGTTGTTCTTAATGGTGTTATGTGATAGCTCCTTAAATAGACACTCAGAGATGATGGATTTCAATGAAAAGTTCATCTTTAAAATAGCATTCCTTCTTTGCACATAGTGATTTTGTGTTCAAGTTCCTGAAAGAATCAAAAGAATCAAATTGATAATATTCTATGGTGTGGCACTTGGGACTTGCAGGACCAATTGGCAAAAGTTTGGATTGGTTTGTAGGCAGACAGTGGGGACTGACAGAGGGGATGATGTGCAGAAGGGGAGAGGAAGAAAAGAAAAAGGAATTGAATGAATTCTCTCTTTCTCTTGATGACAAGGAAATCTTGAACTACTTGCAGCTGTTAATGAAGGTAAGAATGTGGGGAAGGGATTTTAAAGTGACAGTGTTAGAAGTGAAAAAAAACCTGTGTTAGCTTTGCCTTTCAGGATGATGCTGGTGTAAAGGGTGATTTTATCAGATGAATGCAAGGTCTAATGGAGCTAGTCCAGCCAGGGTGATGGATTGCTTGAGCAGGTATGTTCACATTTGTGTCACTTTGTCTAGAAGAGGTGAAGTTTGGAAAGGAAGACTGAACTAATTTATATAATTTTAATGGTGGTGAAAGAACAAGGAGACCTGGGCTTCACCTTCACAAATAATTGAATATGGCAGGATATATTGATAATCTTTGTGACTTCTTTAAAACAAAGTGTATAGAACCCTTTGCATTCCATATAGAGGCGTTGCGTACAATAGCACAAAATTACCGTTAGGCCTTAGCCTTCCAATTCTAGGCACTCTTTAGAAGAGATGTCAAGGCCTTAAAGGTGCAGAAGAGATTTACTGTTCATAGTATAGGTATTTTTACCCACTGGGTAAGATGAATCTATTGTTGAACTTATTGTTAGGCTATAACCTCAAATAGGAGAGATTTTTGGTCATTCAAGGAATTTAGACAGTATTGCTACCTATTGACTTGTTCTAATAATTAAATGTCCTCCTCCTTAGGCATTTTCAGATTAGCAAAATTATCTCAAGATTCGAATATATCTACAGAAATATCATAGTGGAAATAACTCCATTAATCAGAATCAGCACATGGAATCCAAATTTAAGAATTCTAGAGTATTTATTGTTTGACTCCTTGAGGAAATAAATGTGAAACTGCAACTTTTAATAAGTGCTTAAGGATGATGATTGTAAGAATTAATTTTGGAAACAAGATTCTGAAATGATTTTCTTTATCGAGTGTTCATTCCCTAGAACTCTGAGGTTTGATTATTGATTATTTTTCTATGTTAATCTGTAAAGCAGTTGGTTGTCTGTCTCAAGGTTATCCATCCCATATTTAAAGTTGTTTGCAAAGTTTAATTTTGACAAACTTTCAGATTCTCATGCCACTTAATGTTGCTTTAAATTTAATAGTTTAACTGGGGGATTAGTTTGGTGATTTTCTTTACTAAACTGGATTTGGAAAGTCCATGAAGGAATTAGAATGCTGGTTAGAAACAGTTTCTACTACCAGGGGGATTCATGCTCACAGGATATGGATTTAATGTGTTGTATTTAGTGTTATGGACCAGGCCGAACCTCTTGAAACATTTCAAGGAGGTAGCCCAGATCCTAACTTTGCTTTTTTTGATTTAAGCAGGTATACAGTGGATATTCCAGGAGAGAATCAGCTGGTCAGACTACTTCGTTTTAAACAATACAGAATTTATTTATAAGATTGCTGAATGAAACCCAAAGAAAAGTAGTAGAATACCGAAATAACTTATCCTATCTGAACATGATAGGCTTAATGATGCTGTTGGAAATGTGTTGCTGGAAAAGCGCAGCAGGTCAAGCAGCATCCAGGGAACAGGAGAATCGACGTTTCAGGCTTCTGCCCGAAATGTCGATTCTCCTGTTCCCTGGATGCTGCTTGACCTGCTGCGCTTTTCCAGCAACACATTTCCAGCTCTGATCTCCAGCATCTGCAGACCTCACTTTCTCCTTAATGATGCTGTTCCAAATTGCAACAGTCCCAATAAACACCCCTTGGCACAAAACATAAAAATGAAACAAAGGCTTGTAGGTTTGACGTTAGAGAGAAGAGAGGGTGGCAGCTTCTTCACACATGCTGCTGATGAGCTGGCTACTCCCCCTTCATTATAAACGTTTCTTCTTAAAACTTGAAAGCCTTCTGCCTGGGGCAGTATCTGTTAGCTGTAAACAAATGGGCTCTAAAAGCTGTCCAAACTCTCTGACTTTTCAGAGTCTGGGCCATTAACAACCTCTCTGAAAAAAACCAAGGACGACATAACGTTGCCAGAATGCGCAGTCTCATCATATTAGCAAAAGATTTGAAGAGGTGGGAGCAGTGATTTTTTAATGCAAAAAGTAATTATGATCTGACATACATTACCCAAAAGAGTGGCAGAATCAGATATACAGAGGAACCTCGATTATCTGAATATCAATTATCCGAATTTCGGATTATCAGAAGAAGATCTCAAGGTCCCGATAGAAACATTACATCAAAGAGGCGTTTCAACACTGATCGTGCCTTTTGTTTACAATGATTAAAAATGAACCCGGCTGACTGAAATGCTGCCGAGTACAGTCCTGGACATTGATGGGAGCCCAGGCACCATCACCAAATGACTGCTCGCCCCTCTCTCTCTCTTTCTGTCTCCCCACAATTTCCGTGGAGTTCTACATGGGGGTGTACCCTTCCCCCCCCCTTTTCCCTAGATAATCTCTCCATCATTGTCCTGTACAGGGCAAAGGTGGAACTTGTCAAAAAATTGCAGTAAAAAGTTGTTTGTGTGTGTGCGCGTACTATTTTGAGACAACCCCAAAGGCAGCAGCAGTCTTAATGTTGGGTGTCCAGTTCGGCTGTCCCTGAGGGGAGGGAGATGGGGTTGGATAGGGTTGGGGGTCAGACGGGGGGCTGGGGGTGGAGGCAGACTGAGGGACGGGGTTGGTAGGGCGGGAGGCGGG
>NC_057716.1:39666633-39679213 GCF_004010195.1 Chiloscyllium plagiosum
GGGCATGAGCCCTTCTTCAGGAATGAGGAAAGTGTGCCCAGCAGGCTAAGATAAAAGGTAGGGAAGTGGACGGGAATGGGAATGGGGGTGGGAGCAGACGGTGGGCTGGGGGCTCGTGCACGGTGTGCTGCTCCTGAACGGGGAGTGGACTTAGCAAGTGCTCACTGTATCAATCTCATTGAACTGATGGGGGGGCTTCAGTAAAGCTGCAGGTGCCTTATACACAAGTCTGTGTCTGCTCAGAAACAAACCCTGAGACAGAGAAAGGGAGCATGGCAGGCAGAGCGAGGAAAAAGGAAATTTTAGAAAACTCTGAGCCCAGAGGAGAGGCATTGAATTAATTAACTGAATAATCAATTATCCGAATGAAATACTGCCCGCCTATCTCATTCGGATAATCGAGGTTCCTCTGTAATGGTAATTTAGCTAATTTGATATATACTTGAATAGTAAAATTTCTACAACTATGGTGAAGAGCAGGGGAGTTGGATTAATTAGTTTGATTTTTCAACAATCCTGCAAAGGCACAACCTGCTAAAAGGTTTCCTATTGTTCTCTGATTTCAGAGATTAACAGAGAAGGTTTCTGAGGTGCTGTTTTTGCAAGTATTTCACATTTTGATATTGTATTGTTATTCAGCGTTGCCTGTGCTCTGTTAGTTGAGTTGTTTTTATTTCAAAAATATACTTTATTCATAAAAACATATTTATATACATAGTCCCTAAAGCAGTTCTGCTCTGCACAATAAGATATGAAGAAACAAACAACTACAAGAGTTTGACTCTACCTAGCAAACAAACCAAAGGCATCTCTTACTGGTACAAAATTATATTTACATATATTTGAGGCATCGTGAGCATCTAATAAGCAAACAGGCCCCCATTTAACTTTTGCAGAAGGTCTTTCCCTCTGTGCCTTGCCCCATGCTTTAGTGCATGTCTCAACACGTAGTCCCAGATCTTGGAATGTGCCAGTCTGCAATACTCAGTCGAGGTCAACTCCTTACTCTGGAAGACCAACAGGGTTTGGGCAGACCATTGAGTTGGTGGTCCTCCAGTCGATATTTGTCTTGGTATGTGTCCGGGGAACAGACCATACGGCATAGAGTCCTGCGTCATGGAGCTACTAAGAATGAACCTGACAAATACCACTGCATCTTTCTCCAGACTTTCTTTACAAACGCACATTTCAGCAGGAGATATGTGACAGTCTCTACCATCTCCCCCCTGCCCCCCCCCCATCCCCCAGAACTTTTTGAAGTTTAGTGCTTTATGTTGTGTTTTTCCTTTTGCTGCACTCAGTCTAAGCTTTTCATGGTACATGCATGGGAAATAAATAGAAAATTCCAAACCCATATCAAACTAACCAGAGAAGTTGTTTGTTTGGAAATGTATAATTTCTAGCATGACACACTTAAAAAAAAACAAACACTTTGAAATGCATGCACATGTTCTATCTGGAATTCATCCACTACGATTTGGTTCCAGAGACTTATTTTATCTTACAGGGTGGGGCAATTCTGAGATTACTAGCCTTTATGGAGCTTGTGTTCTTATGCTGTGCCACCTGTCCTACGGTTTTCCAGGATTCTCTGTATTTGAAATCTCCATGCTCACCAAAATTGCTATTTACCCCTCCTAGCCCCAGTGGAAACCTGCCAAGTCAGCTCTACCCTGGGCCACCACTTAGTTCTAAGATATATCCTGTTCCTGTTGTCAGTGTCAGGTTGTTGCCGAGAGCAGCTATCTTCTCATTCTGAAAGCTTTTTGCATGATCTTGATGATTGGAAATCACCATCTCGATTGCTTCTGGATGGTTTCAGGAGAAACATTCACCTTTAGGATGGTAGCAACAGAGTAGCAGCGCAGCGTGCAAGTTCCTCAGCCCAGGAGCCCATTTCTTATCTACTCTGTATGCCTTTACTATTTTTCTTTTTCTTTTTCTGTTTTTTAATGTTTTTAATTAGTATAGATAACATCAAATGCATCATAACTTCATTTAAAACCTGCAACCGTGAGCTTCTCCGAAGCGGCGGTTGCTTCCGGTGGTCTGAAGTGGTGATCTTTCCGGGACTGTTGGTCTCAGCCTGTGGAGTGGTCTCTGATGGAGCGGTTTGTCCCACTTTGTGATTTCAACACGGATCTGGCTCAAACGAAATCTTTGGTGAGTGCTTCCGGCTCGGTGTTCCGATGTCTCGATGTGTTGTTTTATCCATGGGTGTCGGTCTTGTCCTGGCCCAGTAATCCAACGGCCCAGCTTATTATTTTAAATGGCATAATGGTGGTGGTCTTCCTTCAGAGGCTTTTGGCCCAGTGGGCCTGTGTTTCAGTTTTGGTCCCATCGTCAATCTCGTTGTGGATATTGTTCTATTGTCTCTTGATTGGACATCTTCAAGACCAGGAACATTTAAGTGGATCTTGATGAACTCTGTCTTATATTTATTTTTGTAACATGATTTTACCATGACTTCTGGCATAAATATAAGCACCATGGTAGGGTGACTTAGAACACTTTTCATTATATTTTTCTCGTAAAAAATACATATGACAATAAATAAGTTCTAAAATTCACATGTTGTCTAATGTAGAAAAACAGCTATTTTGAAGGCTGCAGTGTCAGCACAGGTCCTACATAAAGGGGTCATTGTGAGAACCAAATGATAGCTTGGGAGAGATCCAGAACAGGGAGAATTCATGGTGCTCAGGATATCATCCATAGACAGTAGCTGTCAAATAGCCAGGGATGAACTGGCTTCTTCCTGCCTAGAAGCTATAACGGTGTGTGCTTCAGGCCACTTATTGCTTGAAGTTTGACTTCTGTCCCTTTAAGGCAGGATGTCTTGGCCCATCAACTCTTCAGTCCCAGCAGCACCCCCAAATGTGATGGTGACTTTGGAGACTGCATTTGGATCCAGACCTGCAGCCTGGAGTGCAGGTATTTGGGAGTTTAGGATTGCCAGGACAATCAGGCAGGGCCTAGTGAGGTGGTGGGGTTTGTGGGTTGTATGTTTGGTTGGGGATGTGCTGCTTTCCCATGGGATGGCTCCTGTCACTGTTGAAACCTGTGCACCACAAAGCTCCCAGCAAATCAGCGGAGGTATCCCCATTCCTGAGCCCATTGGAAAGCCACCAGGTTGTAGTCAGTAGTTTCTGGTGACAAAATGCCCCTGCTACTGGTATGATACAATGGATGGCAGCAACAGGCCCTTTAGTGAGCAGTGATTGGTCACTTACAAGCTTCAATTGGTTATCTCCCACCTCCCTGCCACTGTTGAAAAATAGTCAGCCAAAGCAGGAAGTCAATGGGCAGAGCAGTGCTCGCGATGTAACCAATTATATGTCCCCTCACCCTGCAGTCCATTCCTGAGGGTACAGAATGGGTTGTTAGTAAGATTTCAGCCAGAGACTTTAAAAAGTGAGAGAACAAATCATTATATTCCAAGAATCTAACATGAGAACTTATATAATGCACAAAGGAAGCAAAAGAGAAAGATTGGACACCAAGCGAAACAGCATAATGAGCAATGCCAAAAATTAGCACAGGAATAAAAATAAGGGACTGTTTCAGAAAGAGAGAAACATTCCTGTTTTACTTTTCTCCATTTAAGTAGGAAATCACCATATTATACAACAATATACTTTGCATTACATAGCATACTTCCTTGCCTATTCTCAAAGTCAATGGCGCCCACATAAAAAGGGAAAATGACTGATACAATGCCAAAAATGTTATTCATTTAGTGTACAGGTTTCTCCATGGTAGACATTGTGATAGTCACAATTGTTCTGAAAACGTGCACTTCAATTATTTGTAATATGCAATTCCTGTATATTCTCAATGTAGTGAAAATTGTCTTATAATCCATGTCATTACTTTTGTGTCGATTATGCAATCCCTCCACAACTATTTTCACTGAGGTTAAAACTATGACTATAAGTAAAGTTGAGGAATAGTGAGGTTTTAGTATGTCCTTTCAGTTCTTGTTTCATCAGAAACGTATTCCATATCTTTTAAAAACACTATGAATTCATAATTACTTAATTATGCAGTCAATCAAATTGAAAACATTCACACTACGCAAATGCTAGGCAATGACCATCTCTAATAAGAGACAGTCTAACCACCACCGCTTAACATTCAGTGGTGTTATCATCAATGGAAACCCCCAGGCTATTGATTGTCGAAATTCACTGACCAGAAACTCAACTCACAACGTAAGCATAGTGGCTGCAAGAGCAGGTCAGAGACTAGGAATACTGGGGCGAGTAACTCGCCTCTTGACTCCCCAAAGCCTATCCATAACTTACAAAGCATGTCAGGCGTGTGACGGAGTACTCCCCACTTGCCTGGAGATGGGTGCAGCTCCAAAAAAACCCCCAAGAAGCTTGACCCATTTAGGAGAAAGCAGTCAGCTTGATTTGCACCACACCCACAAGCATCCACTAGGCAATGGCCCAGTGGTATTATTGCTGCACTATTAATTCAGACTCACGGCAGATGGTGGAATTTGACTTACATTTTTAAAAAATCTGGAATTAAGAGTCTACAGATGACCGTAAAACCATTGCCAGTTGTTTGTTCACCATTGTCTTTCAGCTGGTCTGGCCTATATGTGACTCCAGACCCACAGCAATGAATATTGACTCTCAACTGTTCACTGAAATGAATCAGCAAGCCACTGAGGTCAAGGGAAGCTTGGGACAGGCAATAAAAGCTGGCCAGTCAGAGGCACCCATGTCCCATGAGTGAGTTTAAAAAAAATTCAACCACCAATGCTCAGTTAGCAGCAGTATGTACAATCTACAGGATGTGCTGTGGTAACTCACTAAAGATCCTTAATCAGACCTTCTAAACCCACAACCATTTCCATCTAGAAAGATAAATAGGAAAACCACCACTTGCAAGTTCTCTCCAAGCCGCTCACCATCCTGCCTTGGAAATATATCACCCTTCCCTCACTGTCACTGGGTCAAAATCCTGGAATTCCCTCTCTAATAGCACTATGGATCAAGCTACAACACCTGGACTGTAGGGATTCAAGAAGGCAGCTCACTGCAACCATCTCAAGGGCAACTAGTGATGGGCAATAATACTGGCCTAGCCAGTGACGCCCACGTCACACAAGCGAATAAACAAAAGATTGTGCAATAACTGCCTTCATTTTTATTTTATGTGGACTTTTAGTTTCACTGTTTGTGCTTTTGTATTTGGCTACCAATCATTCTCCTCTGCTTTTTTTCATTAAATGCTAACTTATCTGAATATCATCATTCATTCGACTTTTTCTGTTTGATTTAGCTTATTTAATTTGAATTTCCAATAAGAGGAAGTGACTGAATCTATACTTTATACACTAGGTGGCAGGCTATTACATATTTCTGCTGCGCTATTTATTGTGAGATTTGCTCAAACTTGTTGATTCTATAATAATTTTGTTCGACATCATGATTCCTGCAAGCTTTTTATAATGGAAAGCAGCCCACAAAGGGATCAGAACATGTCTATTACAGGATGACAAGTCTATTGTGTTGAAGATCTTTCAGACAGCTCAGACAGACTATGCCACAATAGAGAGAGAAGCTCATTCTGTCGTTTTCAGAACACAATGGTTTCACATATTATGTTGCTTAAGCATTTCATCGCTAATGCGGACCACAAACCACAGGAAATGATCTGTCAAAAACTACTCGTGTACCTTCATGATGCCAGTGATTTTGTGAAGGCTCAGAGGTATGATTTAGAAGTACACAACATACTAGCATCACAAATGACTATTTCTGATGCTCTATGCTGACTTCCAAGTCCCACCAGAAAAGAAAGATATTCCTTTAGACCTACAAGTGGATGTTATTGAATATGAGTTGGAGGATAGTTTCAACATTAATCTCATCCATTTTATTCATAGCCAAGAAGAGCAGATTCAGCAAGTTAGGTCAGATGATGACCAATTATAATAGTTCAAAAACATTATCACCTCCAGTGGTCTGAACCCATTCAAAAAGTCATCGAGAGAGTACGTTTCTTCTGGTCATCTAGTATCTAGCTAGGGTTCTTCATGAACGCAATTTTCAAAGGCAAACGAGTCCAAATTCAATAAGTTTTATTTCAAGATATGCCTGACCATAAACATATGTGTCACAATACAGAAAAAATTAGAAATTGGTGTGTGAATCTATCTTTTGGCCTGGTGTCAATAAAGATATTGACCAATTGATCAAGTCACGTAAAACAAATCAATTTCCTCAACAATTGAGAGAACCTCTCATTCCACACAATTCCCTGAGAGACCTTAGTGCGACATTGCAATTGATAGAATCATAGAATCTTCACAGTGTGGAAGCTGGCCATTCAGTCCATCGAGTCCATATTGACCGTCTAAACAGTATCCCACCCAGACCCACCACCCTATCCTATCCCAGTAACCCTTTTGCCAGGGACTAATCCACCTAGCCTGTACATCCCTAGATACAATGGGCAACTTAGCATGACCAATCCAACTAACCTGCACAATTTTGGTCTGTGGGAGAAAACTGGAACACTCAGTGGAAACCCAGGCAGGCAAAGGGAGAATGTGCAAATTCCAATAGACAGTTACCCAAGGGTACAATCAAACTTGACTCCCTGGCACTGGGAGGCAGCTGTGCTAACTGCATTCTGGTTACTGACTGTTTCACTAAATTCCCTTTTGTGAGGCGAATCAAAAATACCACGAGAGCAACAGATTTTGACAGATTAACCACCATTCTTGGTATGAATAGGGCTGGAAAAGCACAGCACGTCAGGCAGCATCTGAGAATCAGGAAAATCGACATTTTGGGCAGGAACCCTTCATCAGAATTTCTGATGAAGGGCTCCTGCCTGAAACATCCATTTTCTAGCAGCTCGGATGCTGCCTGATGTGCTGTGCTTTTCAAGCACCACTCCAATCTTGACTCTAATCTCCATCATTTGCAGTCCTCACTTTTGCCATTCTTGGTATGTTTGGTGTTCTTTAACTAATTGTGTCTGACACCAGTCCATAGTACCTGAATGCATCATTCCAAGAATATGCAGGAAATAGGCTGTCTAACTAGTACTACCTCTTCTCAATATCTTCAGTCTAATGGTCTCACAGAACACACTGTTCATAAAGTGAAAATCTATGATCATTAAGAGGAGTGCTGTTCAAGGCAACAGTTTATCCTCACAGTTCTTGTGTGGAAGGCAAATTCACATAGTTCTTCCCTACTTCACTCACCACCCTATTAAGGTCCATTGAATCATTGTTGGGAAAATGTGAGAAAGTGGTATTAAAGCTTAATAAATGACCGTGTAGACAGTTATTTCAACTCAAACTATGACAAAGTTGAAGAATCCAAAACTGTGAAACAAATGCACAGTCTCATAGAACGTTACATGACATTCTAATAAACAATGATTAAATCCTGTAAAAATATATGTGACATGTCCAAACTGCATATTGTAAGTGTTAATTAGACTATGGGGGTTATTTAGGAATTTCGGTGCCTTTGATAAAATAACAGCAGAATTCTCCAGACCAACCTTACACACCATAAAGGCCAAGAAACGCAGGAACCTTCCAAAAAGCACTTGGGAATTATAAGGGACCATCTGATTAGAAGATAACATGAGGAGAAGAGGGTAATCTGATAAGGAATGGAGCAAATAGTAGTGGATGGAACCATGCTTGGGCAAAATTAAATATCATTTTGCTTGGGCGAATGCAGATACACACTTAAAACTGGAGACATCTGTTTAATGTATGATTATGTACTAACAAGTTTAGAGTTTGAATAATGGAATTTGCACACATGATTAAAGGTGTATAAAAGTGATGAATTTCTTTGCATTTACCAGAGTTCTGTTCTAGTTAGTCTAGAATAGAATCTCCCTGCATACTCCAGAATGGATGACCATAAACCTGTACTGGAGACTGCTGTGGTCAATCATTAGAAGTAAGCGCAACAATACAATTAATCATACGTCACATGGATGATGCATTTGATATTGAAATTATTATGTTAGTATCAGATGATCACCATGTCTACAACAAATTATACACATTAACCAGCAATGGTAGACTGCAAACCGCAGAGTGAAAGTGCATAACCAAGTTGTGATAATTGTATTATGACTAGACCTAATCATGTCATGCATCTGCAAAGTGTTACTATGGAGCAGTAGTGAGCTCAATCTTAGTTTTTTTCAGTATGTCTGAGTTATGTCGTTTCTTTTGGAGGATTTTTTGCCGTAAAACCGAGTGAACTCTCTCATCAGAGCTTACCAAACTTGCTGCATTAATTCCCTACCACACTCCTTTGACATCTCTCAAAGCTGATCCCAGCCCAAATGTACCATGCTCCATTTCCAAAACAGTTTCCTACTCAGTGGATAGTTTTGTTGTTCACCAGGATAAGGAGTTTGTGTCTGGAGCTGCCCTGCTCAGTTTCTGACATTTGACCCCAACATGGCGGACACAGGGTTCTGGAGGTCGTGCAGAGGCGCGATTTCCTCTTCCAAGGTTGCCATCTGGAAAAAATGATCAGTATTGTAGAAAGAAGATCAAAGATTTTCTCCACTCTGCCAGTGTAAATACCATCATCTTCTCTCTAACTCACATTAACTTCCACCAAGGCTCTTGCTCTATCCCTCTAACTTCTGAAACATATTTCCATCTTGTTTTCACCCACCAAATAACCCTTCATGAATTCTGCACTGTCTATTCACTTGCTTGGAACATCTTCCCACCAAAAGTAATAACTGTCCATGATGATGAGCTTTTTGTCATTGTGTCTGTGTTGAATGCCAAAGCAAGACAGAAGTAATAAAAACTTTATATCTCCAGATGATGGGGTGGGGGAGGTGTAAAATGGCAATGCAAGACAGGGAGGCTGTGAACCTCCAGGTTAGGTCAGTAAGAGTGAGCGAGCACTGTGATATTGAGCAAACAGCTAGGAAATGCAGCCTATTCCAGTCCTTGGGCTGGGTACACAATTTTGCAGTAGCGCTACATGATGGTTTCAGTGCAAAATTAAAGTACAAAAGCATCCTTTACTTGGATCAAAGACATGCTATGAGGGGTGTTAGAAACTGGCACATATTGAGTGCCAAGTGTTCTTGGACATGGGTTGCAAGTAACTGATGCTCATTAGCCCGGCCTGAGATGTTAGTGTCCACTGTCCAACATGGAGGTCATTTGGAGCAAGCACAGAGCTGAATTACTAGCTACCCACACTAGTTTCCATATCGAGTTTTCTTGATGTCAATGAGATGTTTAACAAAAAAAAATCCTTTAATTGGTAACTTGCTCCTGTTGAGCAACAACTCACCACATCAAAAACAAAAGCAGAAATTGCTGGAAAGGCTCAGCAGGTCTGGCAGCATCTGCAGAAGGAAATCAGAGTTAATGTTACGGGTCGGGTGACCCTTCCTCAGAAAATACCGGTTTCTATTGCAGAAGATGGGGGCAGTAGGGTGAGCTGAAAATGTGTTGCTGGAAAAGCGCAGCAGATCAGGCAGCATCCAAGGAACAGAAGAATCGACGTTTCGGGCATAAGCCCTTCAGGAAGGGCTTATGCCCGAAATGTCGATTCTCCTGTTCCTTGGATGCTGCCTGACCTGCTGCGCTTTTCCAGCAACACATTTTCAGTTCTGATCTCCAGCATCTGCAGTCCTCACTTTCTCCTCGCAGTAGGATGAGGTAAGGAATAAACAATAAGTGGGGCTAGAGCCCAAAGAGAGAGAAGAGCAGTTGGATAGACAAAGGAATGGATAAGGATCTGGCTAGATGGATCAATATTTGTTAATGGGGACTGTTAGTGTTGTGTATAATAGTAGCCTATGTGATACCAAGGCCTGATGTGTGGGGTGAGGGCTAGGATACAGGAGAGTTCGAGGCATAAAGTTATCGAGTTAACATTGAGTCTGGAGGACTGCAAGGTGTCCAAGCAGAAAGTGAGGTGATCTTCCAGCTTGTACTGAGCTTCATTGAAGTACTGCAGCAAGCCTGAGACAGAGATGTTGGCCAGGGAACGGGGTAGTGTGTTAAAGTGGCAGGTTACAGAAAGCTCAGGGTTGTTTTTGCGGACAGAACGTAGATGTTTTGCGAAGCAGTCACTCAGTTTACGCTTCATTTCCCTAATGTAGAGGAGACCACATTGAGAGCAGACTAGATTGTGAGAAGTGCAGGTATAGTCCTTCTTCACCTAGAAGGTAAGTTTGGACACGGATACTGAGGAGGGAGGAGGAAAATGGGCACGTTCAGAGGAAAGTGCTGCAGCGCTGGTGGGTGTGGGAGATGGTGTGGTTGGGGTATTCTGGCAGGAATGGTCCCTGTGGAAGGCAGACAAGGGAAGGGAGGGGAATATGTGTCTGGTGGTGGCATCTTGCCAGAGGTGGCAGAAATGGCAGCTAATGATCTTCTGGATGTGGATGCTGGTAGGATTTTAGATAAAGTCAAGGAGAACCCTATCATTGTTACAGGAGGGAGGTGAGGTGGATGAGGGCTGAAGTGCGAGATATGGGTCGGATCTGTTTGAGGGCCCAGTCAACAATGGTGCTGAAGAATCCTCTTCCTCATCTTCTGCATAAAGACTGTCATTTTCTTAGCTGCCATCAATTCTGTGGAAGGGTCACTGAACCTCAACGTTAACCCTGAATTCTCTTCACAGATGCTGTCAGACCTGCTGAGCTTTTCCAGAAACATCTGTTTTTGTTTCTGATTTACAGCAGCCACAGTTGTTTTGGTTTTAACTCACCACATCAATTGTACACAGTATAAAACTAAGTTCATAAGTAAGGATGTCTTGCTGCAGTTATGTGGAGATTGTACCTGGAGTGTTATTTTGATGCCCCTATCCAGGAAAGGAAATACTTACCACAGAGGGAGTTCAGAGGAGGTTCACTAAACTGATACTGGGGATGGCAGGACTGACCTACAAAAATAGCTTGGTTTAACTGGGCCTGTATACACTACAGGATAGAAGACTGAGAGTGGATATGATTGAAGCTTATAAAATTCTAATAGTGCTACAGGGCCTAGATGTAGGGAAAATGTTTCTCCTGGTTGGTGGATCTAGAACCGGTGTCACAGACTCAGGATATGGAGTAGGCCATTTAGCTCTTAAGTGAATAGAAATTTCTTTATTCATTGTGTGGTCAACCTGAAAAATTAGCTACCATGTTAAAATGTGGAGATCATGTCACTGAGTACATTCAAGGAAGAGATTGAAAAGGCATCAAGGGAGATAGAGAGAAAGTGAAAATGTAACATTGAGATGAGAGGGTCAGCATAATCACATTGAATGGTGGAGCAAGCTCAAAAGGCAAAATGGCCTACTCCCACTCTGAGTTTCTAGGTTTCTAAGATGGTGCAAGTTGCTTCTAATGTTGAGATGGGCCTTCTCATCTAATTCTACCACAACTTTTGCTGTGGCTCACATTGTTCAAACTCATAAGATTCTGCCCAAAATATCTATTTGTATTCATGTGTATGTTTACTGGAAGAGGTTCCATTTTTAAAAAAATATGAAATAGGAGAGTACTATATTATTGCATAAATCCTGTCATGGCATTTATCATTCCATTATGAATTACCTGCCTCACTTTCAGTACCAGTGGTAATAGTTGGATCCTACTTGCAATTAGGCAAAAGTGAAGACTGCAGATACTGGAGATTAGAGTCGAGAGGATGGTACTGGAAACGCACAGCAGGTCAGGCAGCATCTGAGGAGCAGGAAAATCGATGTTTCAGACAAAAGCCCTTCATCAGGAATAATTCTGATTATTCAGATAAATGATTCCTGATGAAGGGCTTTTGCCTGAAACGTCGATTCTCCTGCTCCTCGGATGCTGCCTGACTGCTGTGCTTTTCCAGCACCACACTCTTGACTCCGACTTGCAATTGCTTTATCTTAGGTCCACTTAGTCTGTAAGTATAGAACCCAGAATATGTGTACACCTGAGATCTTATAACAATGTAAATAGTTTGTGTTGTTAATAAACATCAAACTATCTGCCTCAACAAGAAGCCAGTCTTTGTGGTATCTGTTGGAAGGACTTATATGTAGGGAATGCTCAAATTGTATCATACTGGCAGTGATGTTTTATCCAGAAACCACATCATGCAGGAGCTATTAAATCATAAAATGCAAGATGTAAATCCAAATTTTACTTAATTTTTGTCTGACTAAACTCTGGACTCACTTCCTGATTACACTGATGTTGTCTTTTAAACCATTAAAACCAACTGACCTATGCCTTTGCAATAATTTGAAGAAGGTAAAAACAATGACTGTAGATGCTGGAAACCAAATTCTGGATTAGTGGTGCTGGAAGAGCACAGCAGTTCAGGCAGCATCCGAGGAACAGTAAAATCGACGTTTCGGGCAAAAGCCCTTCATCAGGAATAAAGGCAGAGAGCCTGAACCGTGAGGAGATAAGTGAGAGGAGGATGGGGGTGGGGAGAAAGTAGCATAGAGTACAATGGGTGAGTGGGGGAGGGGATGAAGGTGATAGGTCAAGGAGGAGGGTGGAGTGGATAGGTGGAAAAGAAGTTAGGCAGGTAGGACAAGTCATGGGC
>NC_057716.1:39680220-39695008 GCF_004010195.1 Chiloscyllium plagiosum
TGTCCTACCTGCCTATCTTCTTTTCCACCTATCCACTCCACCCTCCTCCCTGACCTATCACCTTCATCCCCACCCCCACTCACCTATTGTACTCTATGCCAATTTCTCCCCACCCTCACCCTCCTCTCACTTATCTCTCCACCCTTCAGGCTCTCTGCCTTTATTCCTGATGAAGGGCTTTTGCCCGAAACATCGATTTTACTGCTCCTCAGATGCTGCCAGAACTGCTGTGCTCTTCCAGCACCACTAATCCAGAATAATTTGAAGAACTCTGGGTTGTTGTTAAATCAGTCGAGTCAGGTAAATTTACATTGACATTTGCGTTAGAAAGACGAGATAATAATTCGGATGCATGCAGTTTATTTGCAAAGCCTGATTCCTCTACGTATTTATATTTGACCTTCTGCTGCTGTGTTAGTCTCCTATGTATCATTGCCTGTCTCCTTGTCCAACTCATATTTTGGAACCTCATCATCCCTGATTTTAATTGGTCTCTCAATAGCAGTCATGCCTTCAGCTGTCTAGGTGCTCACCTCCAAAATTCCATCCCTGTTATCTCTCCATCTCTTTTCTCTCTTTGAAGACAATCCTTAAAATCTAACTCTTTGACCAAATGTTTGGTAACTTGTCCCAGTGTGTCAGTGTTGTCCCCTGGAAAGAATGTATTGGTCTTGGGTGCAGATTTACGAGAATGATCACTGGCCTCTGGGGATTAAAATGCAAGGAGACAATGCACAAACTGAAGTTTTGCTCCCAGGATTTTAGAATCTTAAGTGTACAAATGTCACAGTTGGGTCTGGGCACTTTTGGCAGACAAGGGCTGGAAATGATGCTGGCACAATCCAATGAATATTGATTGACTATTTACCTCATTTACAAAGAAAGACTTTAGCAGGAACTCTGTATGAAGCTTATTCCCTCAGGTTCCAGTTCCATGTGATCTGACGTCACTGATAATCCACTCCTGCTATTAGCACAATGCCTCTTAATTCCTCTTGCCCCATTAAAGGGTGATTTGATCAAAGGTTTTGAGATATTGAGAGAAACTGCTTTCACTGATTGGGGAATCTGGTTCTAATTAGGATCAGGCTTTGCAGGATTGAAATTAGGATAAACTTCTACACACGGGGTGAAAGCAGTTTGAAGCTTTCTTCCATAAAAGGCAATTGAGTGTTTCCTCATTTTAAATCTAAGATAGTTTTGTTTTGATTTCTTAAAGTATTAAGGAATATGGGACAAAGACAGGTATATGGCCTTAGGTCACAGACCAGACATGATCTAATTCAGGGATGGGGAACCTCCGGTGTGTGGACCGAATCCAGTTTAATTTGGTCCGGAGGCCCTCACCAAGATCTTGGCTCAATGTCCTTGGGTAAAGACAGCAACAAATCAGTCAGGCACCCTGTCAGTTTCACTATGTTTTGTTGGAGTTGCAGTTGACATCTTGTAATGTACCTGATCAACCAGTTACAGTGTGACAATTCCCTCCAGAAACATTGGTCTTTTCTGTTTAGCTCACTATTATTTCTTTAATGCTGCTGTGTTACTTCCATGTGTCTGGGTTTATTAGAAATTGCTGCTGTGTGAAGAGGCAAACCCATGCAGCCAGGGCAACCGTACCAGAAAGGGGGAAGGGTTGGGGGGTAGTGGGTGTGGTGAGTAATACAGTGAGCAAATGTGGAGAAGGAATGAGCAAGCTGACAGGGGAATGGGAGTGTAGAGGTGACAGATGCAGCCAATGGGGTTAGACTGAGGGATTCCGAGGGATGCAGCCCTCAGCAATAATTGAAGGTGAAACCGGTTTGAATCTGGAAATTTGTAGTCAACATGGTTTAAACAGAGAACAGTGGACAGAAATTCTAACTGAGGCATTTGTGTGGATTTTGTTTAGTGATCCAGGAATACTGGATGATTGATACAACACCCATCGCTCCTTTATGTCCTCATTAGAAAAACAAGGAGCTAATACTGTCTTTCCCAGAATGAGAGTGAGAGCGCAGAGAAGGAGAGCGAGTGACACTAGGAAAGGAGAAATGACCAGAGTGGGAAAGGAGAGAGACAGCAAAAAAAAGGTGGATGTGAAAAAGATCAAGTCGAAAAGGAAGGCAGTGAAATTGGAAAGGGGGAAGAGGATGAAGGCAGAAGAGAGCCAGAGTGGGAACGGGGGAGTGAGAGTAGGAAAGGAGGGAGAATAAGAGACATAGTAGCAAAGGGGGAGAATGACAGAGACAGTTTAGTAATTATTTTCACAAACCTTTTTTCATTTGAGGTTATGTTCTGTCAGACAAGTTGTTCAATTTTGGGGGGAGTAACCAGAGTGGGTTGTTGAGGCCAATACTGTTGTTATGGTTTTCGCGTAGGTCCAAACGCCATTTGATACAATGTTGGAGAAGTGATGTGAGCCGAGTTAGAGCTCATGAAATAGAGGGAATGGTAGTAACATGTCCTTTTAGATTTTAGATTAGATTACAGTGTGGAAACAGGCCCTTCGGCCCAACAAGTCCACACCGACCCGCCGAAGCGAAACCCACCCATACCCCTACATTTACCCCTTACCTAACACTACGGGCAATTTAGCATGGCCAATTCACCTGACCCTGCACATTTTTGGATGGTGGGAGGAAACCGGAGCACCCGGAGGAAACCCACGCAGACAGGGGAGAACGTGCAAACTCCACACAGTCAGTCGCCTGAGGCAGGAATTGAACCCGGGTCTCTGGCGCTGTGAGGCAGCAGTGCTAACCACTGTGCCACCGTGCCGCCCCAATGGATATGGAATTGGCTGAATGACAGGAATTAGAGAGTAGTGCTGTGAGCAATTCATTTCAGAACGTGCTCAGGCATCAAATCATCTACATTGCACATATCAAAATCTTCATTGCCAGCAAACATAGGAAGGCTCATTAAGGGAAAGCAATCTCAGGAATTGCATTACAACTGTGGGTGAGTTGACCACTTTTTGGTTTTCTCTCTGGAAAATTAAACTAAGCAGCTTTAGTTATCTGCTGCACTTGATTTTTGTCAACATGCCGCCAGCCCCCAAGTGGGAAAAGGATCACTGTTTCAGAATGCTGACTTCTTTTCCCGTGTTACTCATTTCACTAAATGAATTATCAAAATGTTAACTGATCAGACTCCTGTAAAGTGCTTTCGTACAATTTACTATATGAGAGGCACTCTACCATGGAAGCATTTGTGTTTTATGCACTAGATTTAATGTTTAATACATTCTCAAATATCATACATATGCCATTTTATTTGTGATTGTTTAGAGAGTCTAAAACCAAGAGCACTGTTTAAAAAGTAAGGGTGATGCCACACACTGATAAATCATTTTACTCAGTGGGTTGTGAACCTCAACTACAGAGGGTTGTGGAGACTTGATTTCTTTGAGTATGTTTAAGGTAGAGATGGATTTCTGATTCCTTTGACATACAGGTTTATGAGGACGAGATGAAGTGTTTGAGCAGCCATGATGGGTGGGTCAGGTGGGTCAATGGTGGGTCAGGTTTCCTATGTTGTTATAATTTGCTTACAATAGTTTGCTATTACAAAATGGGAGGACTGGACTGACAATTAAAAAATAATCCTTTCTTTCAAATTTACTGACGATTATTCCAGAAACTTTGCATGGTATTTGTTGACAATTATTTCTGCATTACTGCAGGAAATAACACAGGAAGTTTCTCTGTTTCTCGTGATCAGGAACTGTCAGTGTAAGGGATTCATGGATAAGTTTTTTTTTAAATACACAATAAATAATGAATCACGTTTGTCATCAGTTTATTTGCCTTAACCAGCATTTTACACATTTCAAAGCTCAAAACAAAGCTACGGGAACATTAAAAAATAGATGGTGAGAAAGCAAATGAGAAAGTAGGAAAAGAGACTATCTGCTAGCATAAAAAGGAAGCAGGAGCTTATAGTTGAGTTGTGAGATCTGTTTTATTGAAGAGGAGGATGCTGCTGGGTCATGATGAAACATAAGGTAACACTGGAAGTGTTCCATGTTGATAATGATGAGGTATTGAATAGATTGTCTGTATTTCAGATTGATCAAACACCAAGAATGGACAAACAACATCCAAGGATATTAAAGGCAGAAAGCATGGAAATTGCAAAGGTACAGGTAGTTCTTCTATAATGTGATGGTTGCATTCTTGTGCAACCCACCTTGTAGGAAAATTATGCTTTAGAAACAGCATTTAAAGTGTTGGTGATGTAACCATGTTATAGCCAACACACTTTTAAAAAGTTCACACTTTAGAAAGTGTCTTCAATTCATTAATCCTGTTACAGCAAGTGCGTGTTAACGAAATGCATGTTATAGCAGAACAACCTGGTTTGAAAATAATTTTCGAGTATTGCTTAGACTTGGGGTGGTTCCAGTGTACTGCAGATTTGCAAATATTACACCCTTATTTAAAAATCACATGTTGATGAATTCAGCAACTACAGACAAGTCAATTTGGAGGGAAGCTTCTAGAAACAAGGATTTGGGGCAAAATTTGATAGTCATTAATAGGCAAGTGTGGGAAAGCAGGCATGGCTATCTTGAATGCAAATTGTGTTTGATTAATTTACCGAAGATTTTTGATGAGTAAACAGAAGGTTAATGAGGCTACTGTTGGACTGGTGCACATTTCCTTTTGAAAGTCATTCAGTAATGTGCCGTATAACAAATTTGTGAATGAAGTTATAAGTCATAAAACAAAATGGACAGTAACAGCATGCAGACAAAATTAGCTGTGACAGGAAACAGAGGGAAGTGGTCAATGAATTGCTTTTGGATATGAGTAAGATTTAAGGGCTGGTGCTAAGACCCTTGCTCTTATTGATATATACTAATTATCAAGGTGTACAGGGCACAATTTAAAATAGGCAAATTGTTGAAAACCTGGGAGCATTGTGAAGTGTGCAGATGATAGTACATAACTTCAGAAGGATAGAGGTTGATGGATGGACAAACAAGTGGCAGATTACATTCAAAATGGAGATGTATGAAGGCATTAATTTTGTGGCAGAATGCAGAGAGACCATATAAAATAGTTTACAATTTTAAAAACTTGGAGGAGGGGGGACATGGGTGCATATGTAAAAATGTCATTGAAAGTGGTAAATAAAGCATACAACATCTTAGGTTTTATAAATAGGGGCATACAGCGCAAAAGCAAGGAAATTATGTTCAACTTGAATGGAACACTGAATTGGCCTTAACTGCAATATTGTGTGTAGTTCTAGGGGCCACACTTAAAGAAAGATGTGAAGGAATTAATGATCATGCAAGAGATTGGTTCCATGGAGAAACAACATCAACTACCTAAATGGATTGATAGAGTTAGATCTGTTTGCCTTGTAGAGGAACAGCTGAAAAGAGAGTTGATCAAGGTTTTCACAATCACCAGCAGTCTGGCAGAGTAGATAGATCTCATTGGTGGAAGGATTGAGAAGGGATGTGTTATGAACCAGACCAAACTACCTCAAAATATTCAGAAGATATTCCTGACCCTAACTGTTTTTCTTATTTTAAAGGTAAATGTAAGGTGTTGCATTCCAGATGCAATTTGATTAGCAAAACTACTGGATTTAAAAGAAAACACTTCATTCATCCACTATAGCTAAAATACAACAAAAGAAAGAAGAAATTGGAATAAGCTAACTCTATTGGAATAACTTAGTAGAATAATAGACACAGTAGCAATTACTAATTAACTGTTCCAATATAGGAACATCCCACCAGCATTCCATAGAAAAAAACAAATTCAGAAAACAGATTGTTTCACATGCAACTCCAGTGGCAGGAAGAGAACTCCTAGTTTGTCGCTGTAACTGAGAGGGAAAAGGTAGCTGTCACTTCTTCAAGACTCCAACAGCAACTGCTGAAACTAAAAACTAAAAGTCCTAATTTTGTAAGATCTTGACCCCACCCATTCAGGCTGCTTCAATTGTTCCAACCCAAAAAACAGCCCAAGACATCACAATTTGTTTATTCTATTGGCTCTAGTAGACTGCTCTACACCTCTGCCTTAATACCTCTCTTCAAAAAAAAGGACAAAATAACCTCTTAAAGCCATAGTATTGCCACAGAATGCACAGATATGAAGTAATTGCCAAACGAAGCAAAGAAAATGTGAGGAAAATCTTCTTCCTGCAGTAAATGCTGGCATTTGTGATGGACTACCTGATTATGTAATGGAGGGACATTCAATTGAGGTACTCAATTATTATCTGAAAATGACAATAGACAGGGCTACAGGGTGAAAGCTGGGGATTATCAATAGGTGAAATGTTCTTTTAATCATCATTAACTGGTTCTTTCTCCAAGGCAATATCACTACCAATGAGACTCCACTTACCAATTAGCAGTATCCCCACATATAGCATTAGTTGTTGTTGTTCCTTTACTTTGGTATTTCTTGTGAATTGTTCTGATGAGTGCAAGACAAAGCTTTGACAAATTACATTTTTGCAGCATTAAATCCAATTATTTTATGGTATGCAAATATTAAGTATATTGCTTTGCTGAAGGGTAGCTATGTTGTATAAATACCTATATAACAACATAATTACATAGTGTACTTCGATACTGAGACAGACTTGTGAAAGAAATACAAGGTTGTTCATAATGAAAGGTGTTTTTAAGAATAATCAAGGTAGCTTTGATTTGCATGCAGATCTTTGCGCACTTACTCTTTAATGTAAAACTTGGGAGCATTGTCAACTGTAAGACTGATAGTAATTGAGATGCTGACTGATATGCATGTGCAAGCAGAATTTGAACATCCTTGGAGTTTTTTTGTTTAATGTTCAAATTTTATGGAATAATGCTGAGCAGAAGTTGAAATAAACAGCAGTGAATTTTATGCGATAGCTTTAATGATGCAATATTTAACAAAAAAAGTCAACCTTTTCTATTTTTATTACCATGAAATGCACTGTAACATCGTCAAAATTGTGAGATATTTAACTTCAGAGCATTTTAACTTTCATAAACTCTCCATTTAAAACATAAAAGTGAAATATCAATGATTGGTTATTTTTCAATTTGCAGGACTGACAAATGAAACTGATAGATTCCATGGAAGTCAATCACACCTTCAGAGAGGAGTAGAGAAGCAGAGACAGACACATTTTAATTGGCTGATGAGCTGTGAGATGCACATCCTGTTATGTTAAATACTGAATTCATTCAATGGTGAAGCATTCTAGCCAGAAGCAGTGTGGTTAGATTTAAAAGCTGATTTTCAGTGCATCAGTTTAAGTACTGTACATGCAAGGAAGCTTAAACCAAGATCAGTTGGATTATATGGAAATATTACAAACACTAGGATGAAGAAGAGTGGATTCAATAAACCTCAGGATCCCACATTCAGCATTGAAAAAATAAGTCACACATTAGGTAAGGGAAATATTTTTAATGTTAACCTGTTTCGTAATTTAATATTTCTAAGCATTTTCTTTCTACACTTCATTGCATTAATACTCTTAAACAGGAGGGTAATAGAGCAAACATATATTAATTTTAAATGCAATAAGCATAGTGGTCCATCAGGTTCAGCTTGCTTAACTGATGTAATGCAGAACTAGATTTAAATGCAAGGAAAGCAGAAACTATAACCATTTTATTCTAAGTTAAAAATGTTGCAATATTTAGTAAACACAATTGATGTCAGATTAATTGCTTTGAAAATATCCAGCTAAGATCCTGAAGGAGAATCTTAGTTTAACTATACTCGTAATGTAGCATTACAAATTGCACAGTATTGAGCTTACTTCTAAAATCAATTAATTAGAAATGTAACTACTTTTGTATTTAATATAAATAGTTTTAACTTTCACATTTTGTGAGCTGATAAAATTATTTAAATAATTGTTTTAGTCCTCATTTGATTGATGTGCATGTGCTGTAATTGCATCTATAACTTGTGTCAATCAAGTAATATTCAAATATTATTAAACTGGTAGCTTACTTTGCTTGTAGCTTGTGCATTACCATTTTTCTCTTGCAATCTAATTTGAAATTCAAAAACTGAGGCAACAACTGTATTAACCATGGCTTTCTTCACCCACTGGTGGTTACAGAATACTGTTGTGATTTAAATTAAAATTATTGTTTCCTGAACATTGCATAACTTTTTTGCCATGCTTGGATCAGAATTATGAAATATTCAAGATGAAAAATCAGTTTGCAAAATTATTGATTTGATACTTCAAGCAAATGCCAAAACGTCAGAATTGATTTATGTCGTGTAAATTTGAATAGGATTTCTCATTTGAAAACTCACGGTGGATTATCTAATTTCAATGTATAATCAGGGTTAAAAACTGGTCCATTAAATTTGTGCTTTCTCCGAGGTTCTGTGTTGTATGTTGGGTTTCCTTCAAGAATTCTACAAGGTGGAAGGTGCTTTGGATTGTATGCCTGAAAGAAATGTGTGACATACAATGAAGTGAAAATATTGGTAAATTAACAGTTCACCATTAGAATAATAATTCATAAATTACTTACGCATTTGGAAATGTTCAGAAGAGCAGAATGTGATATCCTGGTTATATAAGTTCAAGATTATGTACAGAGATTTTTCAAAGTGCTTTTGAATTCAAAAGTGTTATTGTGTAACGTGAAATTAAATATAAAGGTGGTCGCCTCTCTTCACCTGAATTTAATGGAAAAACACAAAATAGTCTTTCTGGGGTATCAGTTGCTAAGCAACATAAGGCAGATGGTTTCTTGGGGGTCAAATTGTTAACAGTAGTATGACATAAATTAAGGACACATTAAGATAGCCAAAAAGGGTCACATAGTTAATTGTTTTTGAGACAGATCGGTATTTGCATCTTATATAGTACATATTTTGACTTTACATGCCAATACATCAAAGCAAGTAGAAACAAACAATGTTTTTTCCTTTTTTTTTAAACAAAGTAGCTTTTGAAATCCTTTTAAATTTCACAATGCCTTGTTTTAGTCAGTACTTTTAAAATAATTTGCTTGATTAATGTCATGTATTAGGTGGGATAAAGTAATTTAACAGCAATAAAGAACCGAGGTCTCGATTTTGACATTGTGTGATTATAAAATGGGTAATAACAAACTCATAACCTGGTTTATATCTCCTGAGTTTTATTTCCATTGACTTCTTTAGTGCGGGTGGGCCTTCTTTGCCTGGTAGGTTCAGGCAGCAGAACTTAAAAGTCTTGACGCTGTTCCCACTGTTCATGTCAAACAGATAGTGGTGTGAGTATTAACATTTTCCTTTCATATGTGTTTTTTTTTACAAAGCAATTTACAATGCATTCTGAGCCAAGAGGAATGTCCAGCGTTGCCCCTGGGAATGGTAGTAAAGTGGAAGTGTTAAGTGGTTGGTAATCTGAAGGCCTGGAGTAACGTTCTGAAGACATGATGTCAAATTCCACCATAGAAGCTGGTGAATTTAAATAAAAAAATATTAATTTGAAATTTCAGAAAAGACAATGGCTCATGTTGACCACGGAAATACTGGATTCTCATAAAACCCTACTTTAGTATGCAAATGTCTTTAATGAAAAACATCTGACACTCTCACCTAGTCTGATTTACATGTGATTCCAGACCCACAGCAATGTGATTGGCTATGAATTGCTCTCTGAATTAGCCTAACCAGCCACACGTCATGAAGAAGGCAACTCACTACCATCTTCTCTAGGGCAATTAAGGATGGATAATAATTACTGGCCTTGCCAATGATGCCCACATGATATGAATAATTGGAAAGCTATGGTCATCCTGCTGTCAAAACACAAAAAAAAACAAAAATGAGAATGTAAGAGTTCCAAAGCGGTTGAATAGTTATTATCATACCTTATGCTTTATGTACAAATTAAACTCAATATTGTATCTTTTCTTGAGTTATACTAAGATATGCAGAACGCCACTTCTGCAACACTAGGAGATGGGAGCTGGTTCCGCTGGTGTTGTTCATGTTCATTCTAGTTCTAGTTTTAGTTCCAGAATAGAGATACAAGATAGCACTGTAAACGCAGTTCCCTTGATGTGGAGTATACTGGCAGCTGAGAGGTGAACATCAAGGTGAGATGTGGACGAGACCGGTTAACTGACTTCCAACAGCCTGTAAAGCATCAGTTTGGATGCTGCGGGATGTTTGCTTTCAGAGATAATAAGCAATAAATGCTCACTCTCAGAGAAAGTGCTGTGAATATCATCCTGTCATCTAGGCAGGGCTGCCACTGTTTGGTTTCCTTGTGTGAAGATTTCCCAGTCTTAGTTTTACTGAAGTAGCACTCAGCTGTTCTTGTGCCTTTGACCTGGTAGGATTCACACAGCTCATGAAACCCTTGTGATAACTGGTAAAGCGAGAATGATGGGTTAAATCTGGAATTAATTGCCTACTTGAGTATTTTAGTGAACAACCTTTTTGTTCACCCATGAGATGTGGACATTGCTGGCCTGCCAGCATTTATTGCCCGTCCCTAGTTGCCTTTGAAAAAGTGGTGGTGAGCTGCCTTCTCGAATTGCTGCAGTCCACATTCTGTAGGTTGACTGGTAATGCCCTTAGGGAGGGGATTCCAGGATTTTGATCCAGCAACACTGAAGGAAGGGCAATATATTTCCATGTGAGGATGGTAAGTGGCTTGGAGGGGAACTTGCAGATGGTGATGTTCCCATGAATCTGCTGCCCTTGTTCTTCTAAATGGAAGTGGTTGTGGATTTAGAAGGTGTTGTTTAAGGATCTCTAGTGAATTTCTGCAGTACATCTTGTCGATAGTACAGACTGCTGCTACTAAGTGTCGGTGATGGAGGGAGTGTATGCTTGAGGAATGGTGCTTAACAAGTAGGCTACTTTGTCCTGGATAGTCTCAAGCCTCTTGAGTGTTGTTGGCGCTGTATCCATCCAGGAAGGTGGAGAGTATTCCATCATGTTCCTGATTTGTGCCTTGTAGATGGTGGAAAGGCTTTGAGGAGTTAGGAGGTGAGTTCCTTGCTGCAGTATTCCTAGCTTCTGCCCTGCCTTTTGTGACAAGTTCAGTTGAGTTTCTGATCAATGGTAGCCCCAAGGATGTTGATAGGGGATTCAGTCATGGTAATATCATTGAATGTCGAAGAGTAATGATTAGATTGTCTCTTTTTGGAGATGGTCATTACCTAGCATTCACGTGGCATGAATGAACATTGTGCAATTGACAACTAACGTCCTCACTTCTGACCTTATGATGGAGGGAAGGTCATTGATAAAGCAGCTGAAGATGGTTGGGCCTAGGATACCACCCTGGGGAACTCCTGCAGAGATGTCCTGGATCTGAGATGACTGACCCTCACAAAACCACAATAATCTTCCAATGTGTCAGGTATGACTCAGACCATTGGAGTGTTTCCCTCCAATACCCAATGATTCCAGTTTTGCAAGGGCTCTTTGATGCCACACTTGGTCGAATATGGCCTTCATGTAAAGGCCTGTCACTCTCAACTTACCTCACCTGACGGTTCCATAGGGGATAATTTTAAAATTTTTATATCTACTTGTTCATACACACTTTGGAGCATTTGGTTACCATTTGGTTCCTGTGTCACAAGAGCCCTACTGTGGGAGTTGTTTGCTCACCAGCGAACCCAAAATAAGGCCAGAAGTGATGGAGTGAAGGAAGGGAGGGACATCCCTTTGGGTTCTTGATCCAATCTCAGTATTTTTTGGTTGTAACTCCTTAACCCCCACCACTCATATTCAATATGCTCCCTTTTGTAGCTAAAATTCTACCTGTTGAGTGTGGGTGGGCAGGGTGGAACCTTAGACTCTGCAGAATGAAGAAAACATCCTGAGTGCTATTTCAAAGTGAAATTTGCCAGGCCATAATTGTTAAAAGTATCAAAAGGAACTGGTTTGATGGTAGCATTTATTTGAAAAAAAAACCTGCATGCATCATGATGCCAGTAAAGAGGACTGTTCACGTAAACTCTGTTTGTTTCGACTGCCAAGATATTCAGTAGCTGTGATGGGACTGGATCAGAGAATGAATGGTCTACTTCCCTGACATTGCACGAAATTTGTGAATGCTGTGGCATAAAGGACCTGGCAAAAAGAAAATGAAGCCATCATCAGAAACAGCACTGTGAAAACGAGATAACAGCAATTCAAGGAGCAATGTAATGACTTCACCTGAAAAGGGAATGTAAGTATGAAGCTTGACGTCTGTTCACAATATTTATAACCCTTGTGGCAGCTACCTAGAACTTCTTATTTCTTAGTGTAATGAGCTGCTTAAAACTGCTTTTAAAAGATGGTGACTCATGCAAAGATGGTAAATAATGCATAATAAAGGTTGACTCATTTGAGGTTATCTGCATGGTGCATCGAGGCTGAGTGAAAAAGTGACACTTTGCAAAACTGTCAGCTACGTCTGAGTGATGGTGTGCATTGGAATCATTGAGGTACAACTGCTGAATACTGGACAGGAGGAATAGAAAGGGTAGGAGGAAGAAAAAGGGGAGACCAATCATTGAAGGAAGTACAAGCTCCCTCACGTTCTCCATCAAGCAAAGAGAAAGGATCTCTGTCCCTGTATTCAAACAAGTAAAATCCTTTCAGATCACTGCAAACTGGTGAATGGTAACAAGTGCAGAGTACAGATCATTCTGCTATAACCCATGTTTCGTCAGTGTGTATTGGCTATAATGTGCTTGATGAATTGTGGACATTGTTTAGATGACGTGAATTTTCTACTGAACAGGTATAACAATTTTATATTAGCGATCTTCTACAGTGTGATTTTCCATACCGGTTCTCCACAACTGTCACTTTATAGCAGTACAATCTGTAGTCTGAATGCTGGGTTTAAGGTGATGATGAAACCCTGCAGGTGTCCTTGGAGTGAATGGTTGCTTGAGAGCTATTTGCTATGGAGCTCCTTAAAGTTGAAGTCCTGTCAGCTATAGACTTTCACCAATATCCTGTAATACAGTCAAAGAGTCATAGAGATGTACAGCATGGAAACAGACCCTTCAGTCCAACCTGTCCATGCCAACCAGATATCCCAACCCAATATAGTCCCACCTGCCAGCACCTGGCCCATATCCCTCCAAACCCTTCCTATTCATATACCCATCCAAATGCCTCTTAAATGTTGCAATTGTACCAGCCTCCACCACATCCTCTGGCCGCTATTGTAAATAATTATAGCAGACCGTGAAGAAGGATGAAACCATTGAAATCAGGTCCAATTGACTCGAGTATCAATGATACCCAAATTCCTGCTGACCAATCAGAGACTGGCAGCTCAGCGCAGAAGGGATTGGAAGCCATGAGAATGTTCCTGGAGTTACACATTAAATTGTACAACGTGGCACTGGAACAGCTCAGTGAGAAAGGAAACTGTACTCATGGTTCTTGGTCTCTGTAATCAGGTGGAAGTGAATGCATTGCTAGGATCAGGAATTAATGAATGTTCACAATGAGAATTTCTTTTATTCATTTCTCGGACTTAGGCATCACTGTCTGGCCAGCATTGATAGTCCATCCCTAATTGTCCTTGAGAAGGTGGTGGTGAGCTGCCTTCTTGAATCGCTGCAGTCCACTTGACTTTCTAGTGATTGTTACAACTGAGTGGCTTGAGAGGCTATTTCAGAGAGCAATTGTGAGTCAACCACATTGCTGTGGCTCTGGAGTCACATGTAGGCCAGACCAGGTAAGGATAGCAGATTTTCTTCCCTGAAGGACATTAACGAACCAGATGGGTTTTTCTAACAATTGACAATAGTTTCATGGTTATCTGTCAACTCTTTATTACAAGATTTTTAAAAGTTGAATTCAAATTCCAACATCTGCCATGGCAGGATTTGAACCCAGGTCCCCAGAGCATTATTTTGGTTTTCTGGATTCATAGTTAAGTGATAATCCCATTTGGCCATCACCTCCCCAGGAGAGAATGTTTACGGTGCAGTCACTGTAAGTGAATAATATTCACATGGATGTGTGAAATATTTTACGATTTGATCTGATGAACAAGATTGTTATACCGGATCGGAACTCCACCTGTCCCCCGTTTCTCTCCTGGTTGGGAGGTTTCCTTCATGCAATAGCAGCAGAGAGATTGAATCTATTTATAAATAACAGGGTCCACTCACAGGCTGCTGGTAAGTGAGGACCAGGGGGAATTTATCATTCTTTGTAGAAGAAGTAGTGGACCCAGCACCAATCCTTGTGGTCACAGGGCTCCAGACTGAAAAGCAACCCACCACCACCACCTTTGAGCCAGTTCTGTATCCAAATGGATAGTCCCTGTATTCCATGAGATCTAACCTTGCTGAAGTCCATATAGATCACATCAACTGCTCTGCCCTCATCAATCTTCTTTGTTACTTCTTCAAAAAACTCAATCAAGTTTGTGAGGCATGATTTCCCACGCACAAAGCCATGTTGACTATCCCTAATCAGTCCTTGCCTTTCCAAATACATGTGAATCCTAAGGGACAGGATGTACCCTCCAACAACTTGTCCACCACTGAGGTCAGGCTCGCCGATCTATAGTTCCCCAGCTTGTCTTTACCACCCTTCTTAAACATTGGTACCACGTTTGCCAACCTCCAGTCTTCCGGCACCACACCTGTGACTATCGATGATACAAATATCTCAGCAAGAGGCCCAGCGATCACTTCTCTAGTTTCCCACAGAGTTCTCGGGTACACCTGATCAGGTCCTGGGGATTTATCCACCTTTAACTGTCTCAAGACATCCAGCACTTCCTCCTTTGTTATTTGGACATTTTGCAAGATGTCACCATCTATTTCCCTACAGTC
>NC_057716.1:39695055-39695526 GCF_004010195.1 Chiloscyllium plagiosum
GTCTTCCGACACCTCACCTGTGACTATCGATGATACAAATATCTCAGTACGGGGCCCAGTAATCACTACTCTGGCTTCCCACAGAGTTCTCGGGTATACCTGATCAGGTCCTGGGGCCACCTTTAACTGTTTCAAGACAATCAGCACTTCCTCCTCTGTAATCTGGACATTTTGCAAGATGTCACCATCTATTTCCCTACAGTCTATATCTTCCATATCCTTTTCCACAGTAAATACTGAGGCAAAATATTCATTTAGTATCTCCCCCATTTTCTGCGGCTCCACACAAAGACTGCCTTGCTGATCTTTGAGGGGCCCTATTCTCTCCCTCGTCCTTGATATATTAGTTAAAAACCCTTTGGATTCTCCTTAATTTTATTTGTCAAAGCTATCTCATGTCCCCCTTTTGCACTCCTGATTTCCCTCTCAAGTATACTCCTACTTCCTTTATTCTCTTCTAAGGATTCACTC
>NC_057716.1:39695547-39701735 GCF_004010195.1 Chiloscyllium plagiosum
TCTTAAGTATACTCCTACTTCCTTTATACTCTTCTAAGGATTCATACGCTCTATCCTGTCTATACCTGACATATGCTTCCTTCTTTTTCTTAACAGAACCCTCAATTTCTTTAGTCATCCAGCATTCCGTATACCTACCAGCCTTCCCTTTCACCCTGACAGGAATATACTTTCTCTGGATTCTTGTTATCTCATTTCTGAAGGTTTCCCATTTCCTATTTTCCAGCCGTCCCTTTATCAGCTCCAATCAGCTTTTGAAAGTTCTTGCCTAATACCGTCAAAATTGGCCTTTCTCCAATGTAGAACTCCAACTTTTAGATCTGGTCTATCCTTTTCCATCACTATTTTAAAACAAATAGAATTATGGTCGCTGGCCCCAAAGTGCTCCCCCACTGACATCTCAGTCACCTGCCCTGCCTTACTTCCCAAGAGTAGGTCAAGTTTTGCACCTTCTCTAGTAGATACATCCACATACTGAATCAGAAAATTATCTTATATGCACTTAAGAAATTCCTCTCCATCTAAACCTGTAACACTATGGCAGTCCCAGTTGATGTTTGGAAAGTTAAAATCCTCTACCATAACTAGCCTATTATTCTTATAGATAACTGAGGTCACCCTTCCATTACATTGTATCTACTGTCATGGACAGACTCTGATATAAAGAAATGAGTGTTTTTTCCAATAACTGAAATCACTGTGGTTTGTATATTTCACTCATTAAACCCCTCATGTGGCCAAAACTCCTTTTTTTTTGTGCAAGTACTATTGTATAAGTGGACTGCTCAAACACATCATATGACTAGCAATGCAAGAGAAAGTTTGATTGCAGGACATTAGAGTCATAGAGATGTACAGCACTGAAACAGACCCTTCGATCAAACTCCTTCATGCTGACCAGATATCTTAAATTAATCTAATATTCTGAAATCAAAAATGGATTGAATTTCATTCATACCTTTATCTGCTTCAGATTCAGTGCAGAAAAAACTTGACTACATAAAAGCTGGACACTTGTGAGCAATGCAATGGGTGGCAATGGCCAGGCAATACATGTTTCTGAGTTTCAGTTCTGAAGGAGGGTCACTGGACCTGAAACATTGACTTGCTCTTTTTCCATTGATGCTAACATACCTGCTGAATTTCTCCAGCAATTTCTGTTTTTGTTCCAGGTTCCCAGTTTTTTTTATTACACATTTCTGGTTGACTGCATCCTCTGTTGAGGTGTTCTTGGGGCATAGTACCTGGAAAATTAGCTCTTTTAACCTATCTGCCTATAACATCACAGCTGGAGTATAACCTGGAATCAGCATTATATTTAACATAGACATTGGGTATGTTTAAATAGCAATGGTCTCTAACTAGTAAATGAGGGACTGCTGCACTGTGAAACTTCAAATTTGGATTAGGTTACCTACAGTGTGGAAACAGGTCCTTCGGCCCAACAAGTCCACACCAACCCTCTGCTGAGTAAACCACCTAGGCCCATTTCCCTCTGACTAATGCACCTAACACTATGGGCAAATTAGCATGGCCAATTCACCTAACCTGCACATCTTTGGAGTGTGGGATGAAACCGGAGGAAACCCATGCAGATACGGAGAAAATGTGCAAACTCCACAGAGACAGTCGCCCAAGGCTAGAATCGAACCTGGGTCCCTGGTGCTGTGAGGCAGCAGTGCTAACCACTGAGCCACCGTGCCACCTTAAAGTTATGGGTAGCGTTAAATGCTCTTGATGGAACCTGATGAAAATAGTGAGGGAACATTTATGAAATGGTGGTGTCACAATTTTGCCAATGCATTCTGTCCTCTCAATATCTCTACCTACTTGTGAAAAAACATTGGTAGATTGCCTGATCAGATGGGGATCTACTTTGTATTACCAGATTAAGACCCAATAATATCGTCAGCTGCTCAATATTATTTTAACTCTGACATTTGGAAAAACTCACACAGGGCCAGCAATGATAGTGGAAGTCATGGGGCCAAAACTAACCAAAGCAAATTCAAAAATGTAACTTTTTTTTGGTGGAATTGTCATGGGCAAGTTTGAATAGGCACTGCTAAGGTACTCTAAGTCTTCTCCAGCCATAGACTTGCTTATTGTTTGCTGTATTTTATGGCAACTAACTCCTTTCACTATTGTTAACTTTAAGGTTGGACTTTTGCTCTCACGCACCAGCCATGATACAATTGCAGCCAGTCTTCGACATAAAGCCCCATTCTGCTTTATTCCAAAAGGCCAGTGTCAAAATCATGCAGAACACCCTCCTTCTCCACATTGCTTAAAATTGACAATTGTGTTTCTAGTTGCTTTGTCAGTTACATATGGAATATGTACAATGTAACTTAATTAAAGGCTTAGATCATTAATGTTTTGTTTTAATGCTTTCAGAAAGTAATATAAAAGAGTATTGTGGCTGGATTAAGATCGGAAGATCAAGTTGCATGCCTTTCAAGTTTATTATTCCAGGATGTGTTTCCTATTTTTTTTTCCCTTTTTCTTAAGAGTATTGGATTTGAATTTAATTTGTTTGTCTTTGCTTGGATTAAGCAGTCAGTTTGGTTCTGACCTAACGATCCTTTGAAGAGGTATCATCTGATCTCCATTTAATCACTTAATGTGTGCTTTGGTTAACCATTTTCAACAAAGCTTTCAGGATCAATCCTTGCAATTTGTTGAGTTAAAAAATTTCGACTGAGAGAAGGGTGATTGTTGTGCTACTGTTTGATTCAGTTTCACCGGATTGGTGAGGCGTATTTTCAGGCTGCATGTTTTATTTTTGTTTTTGCAACGGTGGTCGACAAACAGTCCCATGTTATTTCAGCACAGTCGTGTACAAATATGCAAGCAATTTTAGTCTTGTCAAAGTGCATTTAAGAGTAAATTAATTTTTTAGAATCCGAAGTATGGAGTTTCAATGGACACAATCAGGAAATTGCTTCTGAAATTGGGTCTTCAGTTGGGTTTAAAATTCCACTAAAATTCCTTATTTTCGAAATGTTCTTAAATTGTGCAATGCTCCAGGATTTTGCTTTCCTCTGATGTTGGCTTTGTTGGCCTCTTGTTTCTTTGGGTAGTCATTTACAATGTGCTGTCAAAGCCATAAGCTCATGATTTCAACCAGAAATATTCCCTTTTCTCTGTTGTCTTTTAAGATGTTCCTTTGAGTGACTTCCCTATTATTATCCTCCATTCCTTTAACAATAAATGCCAAAACTCCATTTGTCTTTCTTATTACCTGCTGTACCTGCATACTCATTTTCTGTGATACATGCACAAAGACACTCAGATCCCTGTGTAACAAAGCACTCTGAGGTTTCTCTCCATTTAGATAATTATTTGCCTTTCTATCCCTCCCTCCAAAGCAAATAACTTCACAAGGCTGGAGAACAACAGATAAAGGAAACTGCGTCAGACCTGGCAGGCCCTCAGCAAAATTGGAAGAGACAGCTGCACGAAGGACATCCCTCCCACGATGAAAATATCCGGAGGGATGGCCACCAACAAAAAAAGAGACAGTAGGAGTCCATCACAAAGCTTTGAAATGGTTGACATCGTGAGTGGCCCAGTGAAACCTAACCTCTGTTCCTCGGGAGCCACATCACTGCCCTGGGCAACATGGAGGAGAACACGATGGCAGCTCTGTCCTTTTCAGAACCAGACATTCTTGGCTTAGTACTTGCCCCAATGATACTGGATCGGGGCAACAATCCTAGAGAGGAACAGGACAGTTGCCTCAGCCTTGAGAGGGTGCAACAGTTCACCATGGAGATGGAGGAGCTTGCCCAGTGACAATACTGTGGGTGAGTGTGCATTGGACACTTGATAATGTAAAACCATCTGAAATAGATTTGAAAATTGCCAACATTAACGTGCGTAGCATTAAAACCATGACATGTTGTATTTTCACACTGGCTTACCTGGCCAAGATCAAAGCGGGCCTTCAGTTTCCACAGGACTGCGGAATACAGCACAAGGAATGGTCAAGCTTGTAGGCCCTTGGGCCTTTGGATTGGTTGGGGACCAGTGATTGCCATTGCTTGGGCCTGTGTATTCTGCTGTAAGAAGGAATTTCACCTTACCCGAAGTTGAGATAGTGGATGGGTCCCTCCTTTTAGCAGATGTCATGTACAGAAAGGCCTCCCTAGGACTAATCCCCATCCCCAAAACACAGCCTCGCAGAAAATCCTTGATAGAAATGGTTAAAGATGGCAAGCTGCACAATATCTTCACCTCTGCAGATGGAATGCAATGTACATAAATCTGGTCATTGCCAGACAGGTCTGCCCCGAAGGATAGATTTAGTCTGAGTGCTGAGTGTTCTACGTTGCATCTACTGATGTTACGCCTGTGTTCTTCTCTGGCCGACTGACGCCTACAGGACGACCAGAAGATGATCAATGGAACATGCAAACTGAATGTGAAACTGTTGATCCCAGAACACATTGAGGAGCTCAAGTGGGATTACACAGATTAGAGAACCATGAAACCTCGTTTTGAGTCTCCAGTGGACTGTTGGGAAGCAATTAAAGGGAACCTCAAGAGCTTCTTCATCAAAGGTGTTCAGAGACAACAGAGACACAGCTGAAACTGTCAATACTCAGGAAAAATATGCAGAACCTACTCCTTTAGACTCTCCTTCCTGGATGTATTAATAGAATGCACACCTACCGGTGAACTCCGACCAGTGTGTACAGGAAGAACAACCAGATACTGAACTACAAAAGCAATCATCCCAACACCCACAAACAAAGCTCTCTAGAATGTTATTCAAATGAGCAAAGACACACGGCAGAAACCCAGAATTTAAGAAGGCAGAATAGGACCACCTATTCAAGAGATTTAAACAAAACAGGTATCCCAAGAACACTATCCTCTGATATCGATACAGCAAACCTAAAGGGAAAAAACACCCTACATGACCAGAAACAAAAGTGACCAAGCCATACATCACAGAAATATCACAAATGACTACACAACTACTCAGACCCCATGGAAACTTAGTGGCCCACAAACTAGTAAGCACCTTTCACCAACTTCTCACAAGGGCTAAAGTCCCAACACCCACATCCAACAGGACAAACGTTAATTTACAAAATATCTTGGACTGTGAAAAACACTTCATTGGACAAATAGGAAGAAAACTGACCATACGAATGTGTGAACATCAACTCACCACTGCCAGACATGACCAGTACACACTCACTTTAGATAAATGATAACATTACATCTGTACTGAGGGAGGATATTCCCGGAAATACATTCAAGGAGGTTATTTGGGTGGAACTGAGAAATAAGAAAGGGATGATCACCTTATTGGGGTTGTATTATAGACCACCTAATAGTCACCGGGAAATTGAGAACAAATTTGTAAGGGATCTCAGTTATCTATCAGAATAATAGGTTGGTTATGGTGGAGGATTTTAACCTTCCAAACATCGACTGGGACTGCCATAGTTTAAGGGTTTAGATGGAGAGGAATTTGTTAAGTATGTACAAGAACATTTTCCGATTCAGTATGTGGATGTACCTACTAGAGAAGGTGCAAAACTTGACTTACTCTTGGGAAATAAGGCAGGGCAGGTGACTGAGGTGTCAGTGGGGGAGCACTTTGGGGCCAGCGACCGTAATTCTATTCGTTTTAAAAGAGGGAAGGAAAAAGATAGATCAGATTCAAAAGTTGAAGTTCTAAATTGGAGGAAGGCCAATTTTGACAGTATTAGGCAAGAATTTTTGAAAGCTGATTGGGGCAGATGTTCGCAAGTAAAGGGATAGCTGGAAAATGAGAAGCCTTCAGAAATGAGATAACGAGAATCCAGAGAAAGTATATTCCTGTTAGGGTGAAAGGAAAGGCTGTAACATATAGAGAAAGCTGGATGATGAAGGAAATGGTTTGGTTAAGAAAAAGAAGGAAGCATATGTCAGGGATAACCGAACAACCCAAATGGCCTCCTTCTTCAAAGACCGCAATTTCCCCTCAGACGTGGTTGACGATGTTATCCATCACATCTCCTCCACTTCCCGCTCCTCCACCCTTGAACCCCGCCACCAGGGCTAAAGTCCCAACACCCACATCCAACAGGATGCCACCAGGACAGAACCCCACTGGTCCTCACCTACCACCCCACCAACCTCCAGATACATCGTATCATCCTTCATCATTTCTGCCACCTCCAAACAGA
>NC_057716.1:39702889-39762263 GCF_004010195.1 Chiloscyllium plagiosum
GTAATCCCAACGCCCCTCCCCCAAGTCCCTCCTCCCTACCTTTTATCTTAGCCTGCTTGGCACACCCTCCTCATTCCTGAAGAAGGGCTTATGCCCGAAACGTCGATTCTCCTGCTCCTTGATGCTGCCTGATCAGCTGCGCTTTTCCAGCAACACATTTTTTCAGATATGTCAGAGATAGACAGGATAGATCAAGTGAATCCTTAGACTATAAAAGCAGTAGGAGTATACTTAAGAGGGAAATCAGGAGGGCAAAAAGGGACATAAGATAGCTTTGGCAAATAGGGTTAAGGAGAATCCAAGGGGCTTTTACAAATACATTAAGGACAAAAGGGTAACTAGGGAGAGAATAGGGCTCCTCAAAGATCACAAAGGTGGCCTTTGTGTGGAGCCACAGTTGATGGGAGAGGTACCAAACAAGTATTTTGCATCTTTACTGTGGAAAAGAACATGGAAGATATAGAATATAGGGAAATAGATGTTGACATCTTGAAAAATGTCCATGTTACAGACGAGAAAGTGCTAGATGTCTTGAAACACATAAAGGTGGTAAAATCCCCAGGACCTGATCAGGTGTACCCTAGAACTCGGTGGGAAGCTAGGGAAGTGATTCCTGGACACTTGCTGAGATATTTGTATCATCAATAGTCACAGGTGAGGTGCCGGAAGACTGGAGGTTGGCTAATGTGGTGCCACTGTTTAAGAAAGGTGGTAAGGACAAGCCAGGGAACAATAGACCAGTGAGCCTGAGTTCAGTGGTGGGCAAGTTGTTGGGAGGGAATCCTGAGGGACAGGATGTACATGTATTTGGAAAGGCAAGGACTGATTAGGGATAGTCAACATAGCTTTGTGTGTGACAAATCATGTATCACAAACTTGATTGAGTTTTTTGAAGAAGTAACAAAGAGGATTGATGAGGGCAGAGCGGTAGTAGTGATCTATATGGACTTCAGTAAGGCGTTCAACAAGGTTCCCCATGGGAGATTGGTTAGCAAGGTTAGATCTCATGGAATACAGGGAGAACTAGCCATTTGGATACAGAACTGGCTCAAAGGTAGAAGACAGGGTGGTGATGGAGGGTTGTTTTTCAGACCGGAGGCCTGTGACCAGTGGAGTGCCACAAGGATCGGTGCTAGGTCCACTACTTTTCATCATTTATATAAATGATTTGGATGTGAGCTTAAGAGGTATAGTTAGTAAATTTGCAGATGACACCAAACTCAGAGGAGTAGTGGTCAACAAGGAAGGTTATCTCAGATTACAACAGGATCATGATCAGATGAGCCAGTGGCAGATGGAGTTTAATTTAGATAAATGCAAATCTTAGCAGGACTTACACACTTATTAGTAAGGTCCTGGGGAGCGTAGCTGAACAAAGAGACCTTGGAGTGCAGGTTAATAGCTCCTTGAAAGTAGAGTCACAAGAAGATAGGATAGTGAAGAAGGCGTTGGTATGCTTTCCTTTACTGGTCAGAGTTTAGAGTACAGGAGTTAGGAGGTCATGTTGCGGCTTTACAGGACATTGGTTAAGCCACTTTTGGAATATTGCGTGCAATTCTGGTCTCCTTCCTCTGGAAGGATGTTGTGAAACTTGAAAGGGTTCAGAAAAATTTACAAGGATGTTGTCAGGGTTGGAGGATTTGAGTGATAGGGAGAGGTTGAATAGGCTAGGGCTATTTTCCCTGGAGCATCGGAGGCTGAGGGGTGACCTTTTTGAGATTTATAAAATCATGAGGGGCATAGATAGGATAAATAGATAGGGTTGGAAATGTGTTGCTGGAAAAGCTGGGTGCTGGCAGGTGGGACTAGATTGGGTTGGGATATCTGGTCGGCATGGATGAGTTGGTCTGAAGGGTCTGTTTCTGGCTGTACATCTCTGTCTCATAATGCTGCAGTTCAGATGTACCTGACTCTTACATTAGGTTGTGGACTGTGTGGGAAAGAAATGCTGATTTGTTTCATGTCAGGTATGCCAAGTCTATAGTTTACACGTAAATATACTTTGGAATAGCCCCTTCAGGAGAAGTGTGAGATGCATGACTTGTCATTGAAGATGTGAATAAATGTTTAAAAATAAAATGTGACCTGAGGCTTTCGACCAGCACTGTGGAGAGGAATGGCTCTCAAAGGTTCCAGCCCTGGCAAACAGGAAAGTGGGGGTGGTGTACCAATGAGTAACAACACTCCTGATCTGGGAGCTCGCATCTTTTCTGGTCAGCTATGGACTCTACTGGGGCACAGTGGAGGAGTTTTTGGATTAGTTGTGCTGGAAGAGCACAGAAGTTCAGGCAGTATCCGAGGAGCAGCAAAATCGACGTTTCGGGCAAAAGCCCTTCATCAGGAATAAAGGCAGAGAGCCTGAAGCGTGGAGAGATAAGCTAGAGGAGGGTGGGGGTGGGGAGAAAGTAGCATGGAGTACAATATGTGAAGAGCTTCAGGGCAGAGGAAATGACCTGGAAGTTGCAGTGGGAGAGGGACTCCCTGAGATTCTTGTAGAGAGTAGCAGTGCCACCTACATTTCAGAGGGTGTGTGGAAAATTCTCTTAAAAGGCATTTTAATTAGCTCAATTAGCTATCTCTCTGCCCAGGCCTCGTACTCCCTCCAGCTGGAAGCAGGGGGGCAGCCCCCCTCATATAGACCAGAAGCAGACCAATATGCTGGTCATGGCTTGAAATTACCGGAACATCTCCCTCTGAATCTACTAATTTCACACAGTAAAAATTCAGTCCGTAATCTCACATTCATACCCGTGACAACCTGACAACTTAAATACCTAACAATACTTCAAAAAATTTTAGATTAGATTACATTAGATTACAGTGTGGAAACAGGCCCTTCGGCCCAACAAGTCCACACCGACGCGCTGAAGCGCAACCCACCCATACCCCTACAGTTACCCCTTACCTAACACCACGGGCAATTTAGCATGGCCAATTCACCTGACCTGCACATTTTTGGACTGTGGGAGGAAACCGGAGCACCCGGAGGAAACCCACGCAGACACGGGGAGAACGTGCAAACTCCACACAGTCGGTCGCCTGAGGCGGGAATTGAACCTGGGTCTCAGGCGCTGTGAGGCAGCAGTGCTAACCACTGTGCCACCGTGCCGCCCACTGAAAGTTGACACACTCTTCGAAAAAATGATAGCTCGACAATATCTGTGATGCTTTAAAAAATCCCCACAGTTTAATGGGTTTTCTAGTTTCAGTGGTCAGTGTCATATAAAGTGATAGATATCACAGAGATAATCTGAGCTAAGCTGAAGCTCAGGCCACCCTGAGATATGATGGCCACTTGGTGGAATATTGGGCCGACAACAGTTGGTTGCAGTTTCCTGATGGAAAAACGTGCATCATACCTATCTCTTGTTAGGAATATGCCTAAAAATTAATGCAACATTTCCACTTACTAAAATGTAATAAGTTACTTCTTGATTTTCAGATAAGAACCAGTTCCGCTGAGACTTAGTTATGGCCCATTCCCAAGACAGGCTACATAGTAGCCCCTTAGACTAGAAAGGAAGAAGATTGATGGCAGAACTCTACCCCAACCACTATTGGTACATTCCATCAAATTATAACAGTTGGCATACATAATATTACTTCATTTGTGTATGAGGAAAAGAAACACAAGTATTTAAAATTTCAAAGTGGAAATCTTATACACGAACGTAGTACACATTTTCATTTTTCTTATAATTTTTATCCACTCATGAGACATGAGTGGATTATAGATAGTGGTGAGCTGCTTTCTTGAACCACTGCAGTCCATTGTTTAAAAAGCCATAATAAGCAGTACATATTTTTAGTATTAACAATTATACTGATCCTCCTAAAATTACCTTGATAGATATCTGCCCATGTTTACTTGTGACTACTTTTCTTCCTATAGGCACACTCTTTTACAAAGCTTGACCTTGAAGCATTCCTCTCTATCCAGGTCAGAGAAACTCTTGGTCCATGTCAGCACTTTCCACATGAATTTGAACTCATGGCTTCCTCCCCTAACCCAGTTAAGCTGTTGATATTCCACTTCCTTCAGTGGAGCTGGTAATTTTCCCTTCCTGCATTTTTTTTTTTGTCTTGCCTCCTCATCATTGTATGCTGGCTGTTTTGCTGTCTCCATGGTGCTGACATGCGATTTCAATTCCCAATCCAAAGTGATACATCCTACCAAAAGCAATATTCCCAGTTAATGCTCCTGTCTTCACTCTCTAACACTTCATTCTGCTGCTCTCCACTCCATCCTTCTTTTGCCATCTGTTTCCTTCCCCTTCTCGCTTCCTTCCATTAAAGTCCACTTCCTCCACTCTCCTACTAGTTTTTGTTTTCCTTACCATTCATCCCTAACCCCACCTTCACGTTACCAATCGTTCTCCTGTGCATTGCTGCATCAAGTGAGCGCAGGTAAGGAACAATTACGCTTCACCACTTCTCCCACTCTTTCCCTCCTCGCAACATATTGCTACTATTAATTGTTGGGTTCCTCCACACATTTACGAGGATGTTGCCTGGTATAGAAGGTGCTAGCTATGAAGATAGGTTGAGTAGGTTAGGTTTATTTTCATTAGAAAAAAGGCGATTGAGGGGGGACCTGATTAAGGTTTACAAAATCATGAAGGGTATAGACAGGGTGGATAGAGACAAGCTTTTTCCAGGGTGAAGGATTCAATAACGCGAGGTCACGCTTTCAAGGTGAGAGGTGGAAAGTTTAAGGGGGATACATGCGGCATGTACTTCACGCAGAGGGTGGTGGGCATTTGGAACGCGTTGCCAGCAGAGGTGGTAGAGGCAGGCACGGTAGTTTCATTTAAGATGCGTCTGGACAAATGCATGAGTAGGTGGGGAGCAGAGGGATACGGATGCTTAGGAATTGACCGACAGGTTTAGACAGTACATTTGGATTGGCTCAGGCTTGGAGGGCCGAAGTTTGTAAATTTTCTTTGTTCTTTCTTTGTTCTTTATTCATACGTGAGAGCCTTCATGAAGGAATTATCAAGAAAGCTGGTAATTTTAAGAGCAGGTTGAGTGAGAATTGGGGCCTTAACCATTAGTCTGGGGGAATGAGACACAGGAGACAGTCAATGAATGCTGACCAAGATGAAATACTCTTAAGTTGATATGTATGCTCTTCCTATCATTGTTCTGCATTTTTTATTCGGTTCATTGGTCACCATGGAAACCATGGCGCAAAGCTGGATATTTAATTATATGGGGGAGCTTGTCACACTTTTGCTTTATACACTCTTATTCGGCCTTCTTGTGACAAATATATTATTGTGGATTCTGTGATTTTTGAAAATATATTACAATGGTTTTGGTGGCAATGTCAAATGCCAGTGAGTGTTATGTGAAAAATGGTTTACCACTTCCGTGATTCATTTTCTTTAGTTAGATATACAGGTACTGAAAAGACAATCTCCGTATTATTTATTGCTTGGCAGGATTCTTTATTTGATAAAGAAAATAAAGGAATGTCCTGCATATTTCTTTCTCTCCCCTTTTGTGAGGAGCATCTGTAAGTATTTAACATGTGTTCCTCAGTTGGTATGCTACTCCAATTAGATTGTAGTTGACTGTCTTCTGGATGTCAGGAGTCGAACTCCTGCTGTAAATCTGATTGGGGGAACTTCAGAAAAAAGGATGATCCAAATGTTGACCTCAGTAAAGCATTTCTGTTTGGCTTTTTAAGAGGAACCTTTTCCTCCCCTTTTCAAGATAACTCATGAAGAGGTAGGTGGGGACTTAGAACTGACCTGGACCTCCAAATATTAAACTATTGCATTTTTCTTTTAAATTTGATGGATAAATTCTTTAGAAGGACAGAAGTGCGAGGAGATTATTGGGTGAGATGGAGTCTGGGATCTGTTTTTAAGTTGGGGCAAGAACCCGACATCTGGATAATTTCCGGGTCCCAATACTGCAATTCGGTTTGGATTGAAATGGAGTCAAGATGGCAGCGGTGGAAAAGCAGTGTTGGGGCTCCTGCTCATCTGCTGCTAGCTTCTGTCTATTTCTCTTTTTCTTTTCTTCTTTCTACATTTTTCTCTACAGTCTCCCTTACCTTTTGCCCTTGGGGAGCTCGACTCTAGTAGAATTGGCAGCATCTGCGACAAGGGTGAGACATGGCATTGGAGCATGGCAACGTTGTTTGTGTCAAAACGTGTGGCACTTGAAAAGCACAGATGGTCAGGCAGCATCCAAGGAGCAGGAGAATCGACGTTTCAGGCATAAGCCATTCATCAGGAATGTTTTTGTGTCCAGTGCAGGACTCATGATGGCATCGACCGTAGCTCTGATGTCAGCGCTGGTTTGGAAGGTTACACTCTTGCATTTGTTCAGGAAGGTTGTGGGCAGTTATAGTTCAACTGATTCCAAGATGGAGTTGGTGAAGTGGGCCCAGTGGTGAGTAATGGTGCTGGAACGTGGTGACTCTTTGTTGATGGGTCTGGTGCAGGTGGCTGTGAGGTGGTGGTATTGACAGTGACATTAGTGGCACTGTGGCATTGGTGGATTCAGTACAGGCTGTGTTGGTTAGCCTGGCTCAAGATTCATAGCAGGCAGCAGTGAGGGTGAATGGGACATTTTTTTTCCTTTTGTTTCTGTTTCTTTAGTTTCAGCTGTTGTTTTTAATTCTCACTGTTGTATTATAAACTAGTAGTGGAAAGTGGCGACTCTATACATTTTTCACTGTACTCCCATACGCTTGTACTTGGGTACGCTTAACAATAAAATTTAATCTAAATCTAGATATCTTTCCTGGTTTGCTGTAGTCATGTGACCTCTTCTATCGAGACAGACTGTGGGTTGGCATCTTAAATTCAATTGGAACACCTTCTGTTGAGCACGCTGCTGTGTTGTAGACTTGAACATAATGTCAGAAGTGATATTGGAGTGATTTGTTACTGAGGAGTAAGTAAGCACACCTACTGACAGGGAGATATGAGTATGTACAGTACAGTGAGCTGCCAATAACTTATTTTTAAAATGGAGAAACAAGCCAGAGTTAAAATAGTTGTTATGGGAAAATGGCTGCAATCTTCCCCTCCCAGCTTCTGTTAAAATGACAGGGAATATAAAGCAAACTGAGATTTCTTCCAAGCACAATGGCAGAGTTAGGAAATAGTAGCCAGGACAGTTAAATGTTATGACACTTTTATCACTAATGGGAATATGCGCTTTCAAAGAATTTACCATACCAAATAGTACTCTAAAGAGCAGAAGGCACTTATAACAGAAATTTAAAAAGCTTTGAAGGAATGCTTTGAACCCCAAGTGAACATTATTTATGAATTGTTTGTGTTTAATGTTAGAGACCGAGGTGATAAAGAGTCTGTTAGTTATTATATGGTGCCATTAATTCAGCTCACAGCAACCCATCTGTTTGTGTAACCAAAGATCAACTAATTCATCAGTTTAGAAATGAGCGATCCTATCACGACAGTGTGACTGTAAAGAGAAGGGAATCTGACTCTTGAAGAAGTTACAAATGTGCAGAAGGTCTGAGTTTCTAAATCACCAGCTATTGCACATGCATAGCAGAACGGGTGAGTTTGTCCACATTGTGAAGAACCAGCCCTGACCTCTGCACTCTGTTGACAAGCAGCTCAGACCTGCCAACTGTGTTGAAAAACTGCCCACACCTTTCAAGTGCAACAGCGTAGAGGAAAGTAAAAAAGTGTCGAGAAAAGGGCCAATAGCAAAATCCTATCAAAGGACAAGTTGCAAATATTGTGCACGTATTTACATAAGTCAAAAGAAGGAACAGTCTGGAAGGAACAATGCTTGAATTACAAGACGGTAAACTATTTTGCAAGCAAGCCAGGTTACAGCTGTCATGAATTTTTATGCTAGCACCTCATTCTAGAAGTAACTGCGGACTGTGCGTCATTTCAAAATTGTCGACCCTTAAATGTTTCCGGGATGTAGCTAATGCCATTTTCTCCAGATCATAGCTAAAATAAGAAGAGCCAAGCAGAAGGAGCAGTGGGATTCTTTTCCATTGCTGGTTTCCCCTAGTTGCAAAATAATAGAAATCCCCACACTGCTTTGAGAATGTCTTATCACACACTTGCAGTTAGTGTTGAAATTTATACATGGTCACTCATGCCATATCTTGGAGGTCTGCCCCAGACATCTGGAAGCTGCTATGACTCTTGCATGCTCTTGCATACAGGTACCCGCATTCTTTCGAGGTGCTCAAGCCAAACTGAGACGTTTGCCATGAGACAAGAGCCATTCCCTTCAGATGTGGATGATGACACTTTCTACAAAACATTTCAGAATGATGCAGAATGAAGTTACAATGCTGCCTATGCTTTTACCTGGGCCATAGTAGGACAGACAATGGGCCTCCTTGATGTGAGACTTTGATGCCTGGTGGAGGAGTCTTGCAGTATAGCCCATAAATGGTGGCCTGCATCTTTATGGCACGCTGTGCTGTTTTGTATTTGGGGCTGATAAAGGTAAATATCATGGATGAAGAAGAAATGAGAGATCAAGGGCAATTTTCTGAGACTGAAAATGAGAACATTGACCAGGAAGCCATCCAAGTGAACATGACTGAGCAATGCATTGCTGAGCATAAGAACCTCTTTAACAGCTGCTTCCAGGATGAATGAACTTTGGACTTTAATTGTGAACGATTCTGTTTTTAATCTGGGAAGCAGCCCCCCGCTTAGTACAGAGTATATGTGGACCTTGTTAATGTCGCAGTCCTTGACCTTTTGTGTTGCTGAATAAATGCCTTGCTATCATTCTGATTGTACACTTCATACCTTTGGGTGATCCCACTTCAAAGTATCTACACATTCCATGTCCTGCTGACCTTTAGGAAAAAGCAGCAGTGAGACAGGACAGTTAGACAGCATGGCGCTAAGATTAGCTAACTGTTGAAGCTTCAGTCAGGATGTCATATGCAAGTGCTATGCAGAGAAGTCTCTCATGAAACTTGAAGGTTGAGAGGAGTCGCTGTTGACCCATCCATCATCTATTAACCCTTTTAATGTTTCATGTGAATATATACTGAAATGTTGCCCTGAAATGCTTGAGCATCCAGTAGGATAATATTAAACTTGCGAAAGGCAGTGCTTTGTGCAAGTTTTATCAGCAGACCAATGTGCTGTGATTGATAGTGGACATGTGAAACTCATGTTGCAGATTTTCCAACTTTGAAGGACAGTGCGCACCTTTGAAAAGCTTTCAAATTGAATGAACCTCTCCTCGCGGTGATGAATGGAATTACCCATGATTCAGTGCTCTCACTCAGGTGGTGGGTGTAAATGTGGAAAGGTATTTGTGGGCCAGGCCCCAGCACATTTCCTGCACATTGTCTTTAGCTCCAGTGTTGTCCACGTGAAAGTGTGATGCCTTGCCTGTGGTCCTCAATATTCTGTTTCAAGGATTCCTTGCATCTGTTGCTACCTGCGATCAATGAGACATTTGTTTGAGAGAGATGAGCAATGTTTGGCTGTTACTTCATCTTTCATCGTTGGGCTGTCGGAAGGAACTGCTTATCTCTCATATGGCTGTGACTGTGCCAGGTATGATAGCACAAATAACTCTGGAGCAGAGATCTTAAGTAAGTAAGGATATATTTACAGACATTTGAGGTTTTTATGATATGTCACCCTACAATCTATGTAGCCACAGTATTTTATTTTTCGTTTCCCACCAGCCATGTCTCAGCTCACTCCTGACTTCTACAGCTGAGGTAGAAAGAGCTTGCTTTGTAGTTGGTCCTGTTGATCTGAAAAACTTAAACAGTATCCTCAGGTGTCTTTGGGCCTTTCAGTCCTGGCCTGCTGACAGTACTCGGCCTGGTTTCAAGCTTGTCCTCCTCGGCTTGAGTATTGATCACTGTCATTGGGGTGTTGGGTAGGCTTAACACCGCTTTAGTGTCCTGAGATGAAGCTTCTGGGGATTCTGTCTGTAGCCCTTTCTCCCTACAAGTGCCTTGCTGGCACTGGCCTGTCTGCTAGGATGAATTGCAGTTGAAGTACCTTCTCTCCTCTTTCCCTGCCATTGATGCTGAGCACTATGGCCAGTGTGATGGAGGGCAGGTCAGTGCACACATCCGAAAGATACTGAGGATGCTGGATTTGGTTCTATCTATGGTGGACACCACCCTCTCCATGGAGACAGCAGATGAATGTTAGCCAGAGCCAGCATGGTGCTGGTAGTGTTGATGAGATTTTCCATTCATCAATCGTATTTAGTGACTGCTTCAGACAAATCTGTCTGCTGTCTCTGTGCTTCCATGTGCATTTTGACCAAGTCACTCATGGCTGAGACCATGGGATTATCTTCTGCCAGGGACTGAGCTGATACCTGGTCTCTGACAGTCCCCAAACATCAGAGACATGGGCATTTCTTCCTTGACTGACTGTGGAGCTGTTTCAATGAAAGAAAACCTATCCAGATGAAAGCCTTTGGGCTTGTGAAGAGTTTGGGTGAACATTGCTGGCAGCTTTTACTGTTGTGGAGCGCAGGACAGAATTGATGACCTTCTTATGCGATGGTACATTCCATTTAACCTAGGACACAACACAGATCCGGGTTGCTATTTGTGTCAAGGTTGGCTATGTCTGGTGACATGACCTCCTGTGGTGATCTGTAGGAAAAAGGATGGTCTTCCTCTCTTTCAGTCTGCCCACCCACTTCTCCAGGTCCCTGTTGTAATGCAGGGGGTGAACTTAACTTTTCTTCCCCACCAATGGGAACACCACGAGGTCCCAACAGTGGCAGGCACTTCAGGTTCTCCTGCTGAACAATTCTGAGAAAGGAACCCAAGAGCTCAGATGCATAATTAATGTGATGAAAAGATGATTGCGCCAGAAAAGTGGCTTGGAGCTATGGTGTATATCACACTCAGCAAAATACCAAAACTGAAGAAAGGAGATTTCTGGCCAATTTGTTTCTTTTTCCTCATCAAATAAAACTAAAACAAAGGTCAGAACCAACAACATTAAGTTAAGGGAAAGGGCACTGCAAGGAAAGAGAAATCCTTGTGCAATAACAAATTAAGGTTTTATTAGAAGCTAAACCTATTTCCACAGGGAATATTCTAGAACACTTGTGAGCTGTCTCCATCACCTCTGTATTGTCTGTACCTTTGTAATGTTCTTATTTGTCAATATTTATTTTAATTTAAACTGTTTTAACAATGCTGGCAGCAGTTCCACTTAACAAAGAGTTTAAACTTGATCAAATACTGCTAACAAAATCTGCACTCATTTATTTAACAGATGTAAGGCCATCAGTGCTGTGTTGACTGAGTCCACAGTTCCTAATTTAATGCAAGTTGCAGAAGCATGTGAAACAGAAGAAAATAGACCCCAAATCTCTTATACCAAATATTCTCAATCCCACCCTATCTTTTGAATGCTGAAGTACTGGCATCAGCTAAAACCTCATCCAGTTGTTCTTGAATGCTTGCAGCAAATCGTTTCAATTCCAATCTTACATCTACTTATTTCCTATGATTCTAATGAATTTGTGTAATTCAAGTAGGATCCTCATGGACATAATTGTGTTCCCTCATCATTTTAAGGCTCATTTATCCACCACATCCATATTTCCACAGTGAAATGACACTGCTGTCCATGTCTAATGTGGTAATTGAATATTGTGACAGATTTAAAGCTACCTTGCTACATCTTTGGCAAAATTACTTCATTTTATTTTAGATGTATTATAACAACTTTGCATAGAGTGTGGAAAACCTACAGAATGCACTTTCCGAAGGAAGCCAAATGTGCCATGTAGTTTGAGAGAATTAGGTTGATACTTGAGGGAGTGAGCATGTGGGCAAAATTTTAATAAAATCATCTATTAGACTGCTATTTTTAATCTGTGGTCTGCACTTATCAATATTCCTTAAGAGTGTGAGAGTGGTTATATGGCTGTATGTTGGTTAAATAATTACTAGATTTACTACTTCATTAAATGTCAAATCCAAAAGCAAGGAATAAGGATGCTTTATTTTCCTTATTGGTGATTCATAGGATTGTTACCACTTGGCAAGAGGAAATTCCCAAATGGTAAATCCAACCTGAAGTGCAAACATCTTGTGCACAGCTAGAATTCCAGTAAAACATATACTGTATTAATAAGTGCTGCAATTTAGGAAATTGGTTGTTTTACTCGAATCAATGTTTTAATTTGAAAGGCCTAAACATTGCTAGACTGTTCTGACAAAAATACTATACTTGTGCTGATGGTTCTTATCAAAACAGGTGACAGCATTTTTTAAAACATTGCATTTTAAAATATTTCCTGATTCTGTGTATTGTTTGAGATTAATGAGTGAAACAAAAAATCATACCAGGAACCAGAAATATAAAGTGAAGTCATGTGCCACAACATTCTTTGACAAAACACGAGGGATCAGCTAACTCTTCAAATGCAAACTAAAAACAAATGTGAAATCACTTTATTTCATGAAACTATATTTTAAATTTTACTTTTTTTGACAAAAGCTGTTACAAACTCATGCTACAGAATATTTGAGCATGAAGGTTTTGGATTTTTATGTGTATTTTCACTTTAGCATTAGCAATGCCATTAGAGGCCACTTGTTATAAAATTGGTTTCTTACCAGATAAGCACAGAACAACCTCGGTTATCTGAACATCAATTATCAGAATTTCAGATTAGCCAAACAAGATCCTAAAATCCCATAAAAGTTTTATTAAATTTAAATAAAAGCACAGCGAGAGCAGGTAGCCTGGGCTGGCGGTGGGAGCAGGAACAGGGATGCCATGGGAACCCTGTTCCTGCTATTTCTGTCGCCACGGGAACCCTGTTCCTGCTATTGCCTTCGCCATGGGAACCCTGTTCCTGCTATTGCTGCCATCACCACGGGAACCCTGTTCCTGCTATTGCTGCCGTCACCACAGGAACCCTATTCCTGCTATTGCTGCCGCCGCCATGGGACCCTGTTCCTGCTATTGCCGTCGTCATGGGATCCCTATTCCTGCTGTTGTCATCGCCACGGGAACCCTGTTCCTGCTATTGCCACTGCCAAGGGGCCCTGTTCCTGCTATTTTAACTGCCATGGGAACTTTTCCTGCTATTGCCGCAGCCACGGAAACCTTGTTCCTGCCTTTGCCGACACCACGGGCCCTGTTCCTGCTGTTGCCACTGCCACGGGCCCTGTTCCTGCTATTTCCTTCGCCACGGGAACTCTGTGCCTGCTATTGCCGGCGCCACGGGAACCCTGTTCCTGCTATTGCTGTCGCCACGGGAACCCTGTTCCTGCTATTGCCGCTGTCATGGAAACCCTGTTCCTGCTATTGTTGCTGATACCATGGGAACCCTGTTCCTGCTATTGCCGCTGTCATGGGAACCCTGTTCCTGCTATTGCCATCACCACGGGAACCCTGTTCCTGCTATTACCGTCGCCACCACAGGAACCCTGTTCCTGCTATTGCCATCACCACGGGAACCGTGTTCCGGCTATTGGCGTCGCCACCATGGGAACCCTGTTCCTGCTATTGCCACTGTCACGGGAACCTTGTTCCTGCGGTTGCTATTGCCATGGGAACCCTGTTCCAGTTATTGCTGTCACCACGGGAACCCTGTCCTGCTATTGCTGCCATCACCATGGGAACCCTGTTCCTGCTATTGCTGCCGTCATCACGGGAACCCTGTTCCTGCTATTGCCGCTGTCACGGGAACCCTGTTCCTGCTATTGCCACTGTCATGGGAACCCTGTTCCTGCTATTGCCGTCGCCACCATGGGTACCCTGTTACTGCTATTGCCGCTGTCACGGGAACCCTGTTCTTGCTATTGCCATCGCCACAGGAACCCTGTTCCTGCTATTGCCACTGTCATGGAAACCCTGTTCCTGCTATTGCCGTCGCCACCATGGGTACCCTGTTCCTGCTATTGCCGCTGTCACGGGAACCCTGTTCTTGCTATTGCCATCACCACAGGAACCCTGTTCCTGCTATTGCCGCTGTCAGGGGAACCCTGTTCCTGCTATTGCCGCTGTCAGGGGAACCCTGTTCCTGCTATTGTCACTGCTACCATGGGAACCCTGTTCCTGCTATTGCCACTGCCACGGGACCCTGTTCCTGCTATTGCTGCCATCACCACGGGAACCCTATTCCTGCTATTGCCATCGCCACCATGGGTACCCTGTTCCTGCTATTGTCGCTGCCACAGGAACCCTGTTCCTGCTATTGCCATCGCAACCATGGGTACCCTGTTCCTGCTATTGCCGCTGTCATGGGAACCCTGTTCCTGCTATTGCCGCCTCCACAGGACCCTGTTCTTGCTATTGCCACTGCCACAGGACACTGTTCCTGCTATTGCTGCCATCACCACGGGAACCCTATTCCTGCTATTGCTGCCGTCACCAAGGGAACCCTGTTCCTGCTATTGCCCATCATCACGGGAACCCTGTTTCTGCTTTTGCCACTGCCACGGAACCCTGATCCGTCATCTGAACAATCAGTTATCTGAACAATTTAAACCCCGCCCGTCTCGTTTGGATAATCAAGGTTGTCTGTAGTTGTGTTGCATGGATCAAATGTAGCACCCAATCACATGCTAGCAGATGGCATTTTACCATTGGTCACCAAGTAAGAGGTAGCTACTGGGACCATGTCCAGGTAATATTAAATACAACTGTTTATGAGCCTGTCAGGGGCTGTTGACATTTAAAGTGATGTGGAAATGACCTCATTTTAACCAATAGAACTATGCCACAAGATTGCACTACTCTTAATAAAAACACAAGCTTGGGCCTGGCCAAACTGGCCATAAATAGGTCCAGGCAGCAGGCTGTGGAGGGGGTCGTTAGGGCCGACTGCCTGCCCCTCTTCCGCGGTTATGTTAGAGCCCGGGTATCTCTGGAAATGGAGCATGCGGTGTCCACCGACACCCTGGAGTTGTTCAGGGAGAGGTGGGCGCTGCAGGGAGTGGAGTGCATTATTTCCCCCTCCAATTCTATTTTGATTTAATCCCTGCCTTCTCCTTCACTGTTTGATCACACAGCATTGCCCTTTGATGAAAGGCTTGTCACTGGCCACTCGGGTGTTTCTTTGCTTCCTGGTGGCGGAAATTTGATTAAAGATTTGTGCATGTTGTGTCTTTCTCTGTGTCTCACACCTGCACATACACAACATGGGTGCTGGGGGAAAAAATATGCACTACCGCAGTTAGGCGGTAGTGTGAGGGGGAAAAAATAAGTGTCGGGGTTCTGTTCACTCTGAGAGCTGGCTAAAAAAAATTAAAAAAAACAAAAACAAGCTGAATTAACAAATCATTTAAAAAAAAGAGAAGTATTAACAACACAATCTAGAGCTATATTACTGTTGTGGTTCTGTTCGCCGAGCTGGGAATTTGTGTTGCAGACGTTTCGTCCCCTGTCTAGGTGACATCGTCAGTGCTTCGGAGCCTCCTGTGAAGCGCTTCATAGGAGGCTCCCAAGCACTGAGGATGTCACTTAGACAGGGGACGAAACGTCTGCAACACAAATTCCCAGCCCGGCGAACAGAACCGCAACAACGAGCACCCGAGCAACAAATCTTCTCTCAAACTTTGAGCTATATTACTTTCCCAGAGAATTCTTTGATGATACACATTAATCTGAAAGTTACTTATGTACATTCTAAATATGCTACAGCTCTCTGGAAACTTTCAGCATCCTTAACTCCAGCTAATCGCTGAGGCAAACCAAGTATTTCCATTTCTCAATTAAGGATGCTTCAGATCCTTGTTCTGGTTGCTATTCAGTTCCTCAAAGTTAACCTTTTTGTTGCTTTCTTTGGAACAGAGGTGGATCTTTGTTGATTCTTCCATTAGTTTCAAACAAAGCAACCTTCCAAATTCTGTTCCCTCGAAGAATTCAAACTAGCATTAGGCCTCAACTGTATTTCACATGAACAATGATTAATTAATTTTTTTTAAACTTTGCTTTTACTTTTACTTTGTACGCCTTAGCTAAATATTATTAAGTATATCTCTTGTGCAGCTGCAAACCACACTATGTCCAAACCACAACTAACATTTATAACAATTGCGACAAATTGAAAACAGACAGGCTTCACACTCTGCCAACCTCCAAAACAATGTAAATTTAGATCATATATCTGTCTCGATGCCCTCAAATGAACTTTTAAATGAATTAACTCTCATTTGATTTGATTAAGTAAATGTGTTTACAACCTACAGTTCTAATTCCTGTTATAACTCGATTAGGAATAATGCACTGATAATCAAGCCCATCAATTCCACAATCCATCACAAACGTGTAAATACCAATTAAACCATCAAAATGATAAATTTGTCTGACTGACTACTATTCAGGACAAAAGCAATTCCCACCAGATTTTGTAAAAAAAAGATAATAAAACTTTTTATTGTAAATAAGCTCATTTGTTAACAACTGGTCAAGAGAAAAAGATCACTTATTACTATGTAACTTAAACTATACCTTCTTAAAACCCGAAATATACACACAATCATTTACAAAAAATACAGAGCAAAGATGCATAGTTTAACACATATATAATGGGTGGAAAAATTATGGACAGGGAAATTGATTTCTGCAGGTGAAATCCCAAGACTGTACGCTGGAGAAATATTACTGACAGACCTTTTGATGTCAAAAATGATGATGTGATGTTGCCTGGAGAGCTATAGTTCTTTAATTTAATAGTTGATTGGGTGGATTTAGATCTTTACTTGTCTGAGAATTATTTCTTTTTAAGTCTGTCAGATCTTGTTTGGTTTTTCACTCATGCAGAGAGAAGGTGAGGGAGATGTTTGCTGGCTCTGCATGTTTCTGGCTGCACCGTTGTCATTTTTCAACTGCAGTTTGCTATAGACATACCTGAGGGTTCTACTTAGGTAGTTTTCCCTTAACTCAAGGACTCCTGAAGCTGCTGTGTCTCATTAATGTAACAACCTCACTGCTGCAAAAACAAAGAAGACTTGCACAGGTACACCAAAATGCCACTCAATTTTTCAAGTTGCAAAACCTTCCTCGAATTTTAGCTGCATAGCAGTGTCTGACTCCATTTACCAATTATAGTTCAAAAAAGAAAAATATGTGGCCCCTTGCACACCCAAAGCAAAAACAATGTCTGTACTGCCCTTATTGCTTGCATTGCAGAAAGCATGTCTCCAGTTCTTTAGCTAAATTTGGCCTTCCTGATGTATTATATTTTAACACTTTTAATTACTCACCTAAATCATGTCAAAATGGCCCCAATTATTTCCGAAGCCAAGCTTGCCACCATTGCATTTGTCCTATTTTCTACATTTAGACATTAATTTCCAAAAAAAACCCTAAATCTGCTAATGAACTATGATTTAAGTGTTCACAAGTTATTTTATCTGACTGTGCCCTAGTGATCATGGGTTTGGGGGTGAGCACATCCCAGTGCAATATATTGGTAGGATGGCTGTTGCCACTAAATGCCAACATTTTGCTGATGTCTGACTCCAATTGATGAGATCTGAGTACTTGATAGTCTACATTTGCAGGGAAGATAGGAGATTGATGCACCATCTAGAGTGATAATGGATCAGAATGACGCGAAAGGTTTTTTTTCCCTTATTAAAGAAAAGGCAACATTTTGGAGAGTGATTATGAACTTTTTACAGTTTTCGGTTCCTGAAGCTCAAGGCAGCTGAAGAATGCATGCAGCTTACACAACTGTGTCTAGACTGTTGATCTAAGTATATTCCAACTGACGAGCCTTTAAGTAGAGATTGTGAATAAAGGCAACACCAAGCCATGGCAGATGATGCGCTAGTTTTTGAGTGTAAACTGGTAATTCCAAAACCCATGAAAGAAGAAGTCCAAGAGGAACTCAAGGAGCACTCATGTAGAATCGTCATCTGGTGGCCAGGGATTTCAGAAGTAGTAGAGAATTTCAGATCATCATGCCATATGTGTGCAATCAATAATCTGACACCCAAGAAGCCGGTATTATCATCTTGTCTTCCAGATAGACCCTGGCAAAAATTGAGACTGATTCGCCACTGTGACGATGCTGTCACTTTGAGAGGTTATGTTGTCCTTTGTTTTAGAAGAGGTAAGGTAGAGTTGCAGAGGTGTCTCTAAGAAAGTAAACCATTCAGGAGGCTTTGTGTTCTTTTTTGTTTGAACAATGGAAGCAAGCTGGGTGTGGCCAGCTCTCAGATACAAGGCTTTCGAGTTTTTATTTTAATTTTTTAGTTTAGTTTTAAGCAGAAGCAATTAGGATCTCAAAAGAGTTGGAGCTTCAGTGAATGTCTCCTAGCTGCTATTTTCTCTGAATCTTTTCCTGATGTTTTTCCCTCCTGGATTGGAGAATTGCATATAAGGATCTGTGTCTGAATTTGCCTTTTTGCCAAGGGGTGTATGTATGGGATGTCACTATACTGGTACGGTTAATTAGTAATTGTTACTGTATCTATTATCCTGTTAAGTTTTCCAGCAGTAAAATAAATCTAAATTCCCCCTGTATTTTAACTGTTTTATTTAAATGAATTGTGTTTTGAGTAGTTTGACCAGTTGCATTGCATCTGGAATGGCACTTCACATTTACCCTTATAAGAAAATGTTAGGATGTAGGCTACCATCTTAAAATATTTTGAGGAGACCTGGTCTGATGTTTGTGATGGAGGGAGCAGGCTATTCTGGACTTAGTGCTATGTAACGAAACAGATTTTATGAAAGATCTTAAAGTCAGGGAATACTTAGGAGACAGCGATCATAATATGGTAGAGTTCAGTTTGCAGTTCGAAAGAGAGAAGGCAAAATCAGATGTAATGGAGTTACAGTTAAATAAAGGTAATTACAGAGGCATGGGAGAGGGACTAACAAAAATCAACTGGAAGCAGAGTCTAGTGGGGAAGACAGTAGAGCGATAATGGCAGGGGTTTCTGGGTGTAATTAAGGACACAGTACAGAGGTAATCCCAAAGATAAGGAAAAGCATCCCTGGGGATGGGGGGGAGGGGGGTTAGACAACCATGGCTGACGAAGGAACTCTCGAAATGTATCACAGAAAAAGAGAAAGAAGACTACAAAAACAGACAGAGGATAACAAAGAGAGAAATAAGGAAGGAGAGGAGTAAATATGAAGGTGAGCTAACCGGTAATATTAGAAATGATAGTAAAAGTTTCTTTCAATACATAAGAAACAAATGAGAGGAAAAGTAGAGTTTGGCCGCTCCAAATTGATGCAGGAAGACTAGTGATGGAAGATAAGGAAATAGCAGAAGAACTTAATCAATACTTTGTGTCAGTCTTTGCAGTGGAAGACATGAGTAATATCCCAACAATTAAGGAGAGTCAAGGGGCAGAGTTGAGTATGGTGACCATTACAAAGGAGAAAGTACTTGAAAAGCTAAAAGGTCTAAAAAGTGGTAACTCTCCTGGCCCAGATGGGCTACATCCTAGAGTTCTGAGGGAGGTGGCTGAAGAAATAGCCATTGGTTGTAATCTTTCAAAAATCACTACAGTCAGGGAAAGTCCAAGATGATTGGAAAATCGCTGTTGTAAACCCCTTGTTCAAGAAATGATCAAGACAAAAGATGGAAAATTATAGGCCGATTAGCCTAACCTCAGTTGTAGGTAAAATTCTTGAATCCGTTGTTAAGGATGAGATTTCTAAATTCTTGGACGCGCAGGGTCGAAAGTCAGCATGGATTTAGTAAGGGGAGGTTGTGCCTGACAAACCTGTTAGAATTCTTTGAAGAGGTAGCAAGTAAGTTAGACCAGGGAAACCCAGTGGATGTTATCTACCTAGACTTCCAAAAGGCCTTTGATAAGATGTCTCCCAGGAGGCTGCTGAGTAAGATATGGGCCCGTGGTGTTTGAGGTGAGCTACTGGCACGGATTGAGGATTGGCTGTCTGACAGAAGACAGAGAGTTTTGGAATGGCAGCTTGTGACAAGTGGGGTCTCGTAGGGTTCAGTGTTGGGGCTGCAGCTGTTCCCTTTTTATATACAAAGGAAACTCGACTATCTGAATACCTATTATCCAGAAATCAGATTATCCGAAGTAGATCCCGATAGAAACATTACATCAAAGATGTGTTTCCAGCAGTGATTGCACCTTTTGTTTACAGTGATTAAACGGGCATTGTCTCCAAATGACTGACGTCCTGCCCTCTCTCTGGATGGGGTTGGGAGTCGGGGAGGCAGGGTTGGACCGGGTTGGGAGCGGGGGAGACGAGGGGGGGTTTGGGGGCTGGGTCTTGCGACGTTGTGCGTTGCTGCAGTCTCCTGACTTTAAAACTCAGACCGCAGAGGAAAGGCATTTAATCGATTTTCAGAATATTCGATTATCTGAACAAAATTGTGCCCGCCCATCAAGTTCGGATAATCGAGTTTCTACTGTATATAAATGATCGGGACGAAGAGACTGGGGGCATTCTGGTGAAGTTCGTTGATGCTACAAAGTTAGGTGGACAGGTAGGTAGTTCTGAGGAGGTGAAGAGGCTACAGAAAGATTTAGACAGTTTAGAAGAGTGGTCCAAGAAATGGCTGATGAAATGTGAGCAAATGTGAGGTTTTGCACTTTGGAAAAAAGAACACAGGCATGGACTATATTATAAACGGTGAGAAAATTCATAAAACCAAAGTACAAAGGGATCCGGGAGTACTAGTACAAGATTCTCTAAAGATTGGCTTGCAAGTTGAGTCTGTGGTTAAGAAAGCAAATGTAATGTTGTTATTTACCTCAAGAGGTTGGAATGTAAAAGCAGTGATGTGCTACTGAGACTTGATAAAGCTCTGGTTAGACCTCATTTAGAATACTGTGTCCAATTCTGGGCCCCACACCTCCGGAAGGACATACTGGCACTGGAGCCTGTCCAGCAGAGATTCACATGGATGATCCCTAGAATGGTAGGCCTCACATACGATGAATGGCTGAGGATCCTGGGATTGTATTCATTAGAGTTTAGAAGGTTGAGGGGAGATCTAATAGAAACTTACAAGATAATGCATGGCTTAGAAAGGGTGGACACTGGGAATTTGTTTCTGTCAGGCGGGGATACTAGGACCCATGGGCACAGCCTTAGAATTAGAGGGGGTCAATTTAAAATGGAAATGAGGAGACATTTCTTCAGCCAGACAGTGGTGGTGGGCCTGTGGCACGGAGTGCAGTGGAGGATGTTATGTTAAATGTCTTCAAGACAGAGATTGATAAATTTTTAATCTCGCAAGGGATTAAGGGATACAGGGAGAGTGCGGGTATGTGGCATTGAAATGCCCATCAGCCATGATTGAATGGCGGAGTGTACTCGATGGGCCGAATGACCTTACTTCCTATTTCTGATTGTCTTATGAACCGTAACTCCCTTTCCAAGTGAATGCAGATTTGACACTAATTGATAACTATTCCAATTGGATAGAAACTTGTAGATTTCATAGTACTGCAGCTGAATCAGTGATCAAAGCACCAAAGAAAATCTGTTCCACATATGGGTTCCCAGATGAGAATTTCGTAGACACTGTTGGTCCACAATTGATGAATGTAAAGCTCAAGAGGTTTACAAAAGCATTTAGAAATCAATCAGGTCACAAGTTCTCCCTCCTTTTACAAGCTCATGGAGAAGCTGAGAACATGGTCGACTTGTAAAATCGTTACTGGCCAAAAATGCAATTCAGATTTCACTTTATTGAATCATAGATATACATCCTAGAGTAAGAGGTGTTCACCAGCGTTACTTACTGAAAGCTGAAATTCCATCATTACCACAGGTTCTCAGACCAAGTGTAATATTTTAAGAACATGAGGAATTGAAAACAATTAAGAATGATACAGGGTGAAACAACAGAATTGGTACAATTCCAGGTGCAGAGCAAAGACTTTGGCTGTGGGATTGGAGGAGAGCAGGAGTGATTGTGAGGGTTTGCAGGAAGATGGGAGAAATGCAAATAGTTTAAAGAAAATGTTGAAATTATGTGAACCTAAAGGTTGAGGGAAATTTGGGGGAGATAATGGGAATGTATGTATTAGTAATATGATGCAATTTTGACCTCCACTAGTCCATACTGAATGGTTGAGAAACAATACAGACCAGAGTGCTGTCATGCAAGGATCAGTATTCTGTACATTAGTATGTTAATAAGTATTTATTTATTGGAATGCCTGAGTGTCAGACAACAGACACTTTTTGATAAGGCAGAGAGAGAGAGTAGGAAGAGTCTGATTTAAGACAGCATCATATACAGTACAGGACAGCACTCTAATGCCTAGACCTCATGTTAGGTAGAATCTATGGGCACAAGACAGGAATAGTGTCTGTGCAATTCATGGAGCTAGCCCAAACCAAACGTATGCTCAGGAAATTTTCACAACACCATAATGGATGAATAACTAGATAATCCACTGTTGCTGGTTGATGGAAGAATGTTGGCTTGCACACCAGAATAAATTTAATTTTCCCATTGGAATGTCTAATGGCTTATGTGTATAATCGTTTTTCAGTTTGCATATTTAAAAATGATTTAAGTATTATCCAAGTGATGGATTCAAATTGGTTTTTAACTAAACTCTTCTATGAAAGCCATTAATTTTATGCTTCTGAAAGTATGTCAGGTTGAGAGATAAATAGAATAAAGACACACACATCAAATATCTTTTCCTAGCCAGTTTTCACATGTTTATAGAGTCATTCAACATAGAAGCAAAGGTTTTACTAAAGACCAAGTAAACAATGTCTGCTGCTCTGACGTCATCAATCTTTTTGATTACTTCCTCAAAAGATTCAATCAAGTTTTTGAATCACGATTTCCCTCACATAAAACCATGTGACTACCCCTAAACATTGCTTGCCTCTCCAAATGCATATAAATCCTATCTTTCAGAACCACTTACAACAATGTGCCCAGCATCAAGTCAGACTCACACGTCTATAGTTCCCAAGCTTCACCTTACATCCCTTCTTAAACAAAGACACAACATTAGCCACTCTTCAGTCATCCGGCACTTTATGTGCGTTTATAGATGATATAAATATTTCTGCAAAGCGCCCTCAATTGCCTACCTAACTTCCCACAACAACCTGGGATACACTAGGTCAGGTCCCGGAAATTTATCCACCTTTATATTTTTAAGACCTCCAGGACTTCCTCTTCTGTAATATGAGCTGCTTTCAAAGCATTAATATTTATTTTCCTGAGTTCTCATACTCCATTTCTTTCTTCACAGTAAAAACTACCGTGAAATACTCATTTACTATTTAGATTACTTACAGTGTGGAAACAGGCCCTTCGGCCCAACAAGTCCACACTGCCCCGCCGAAGCGCAACCCACCCATACTCCTACATCTACCCCTTACCTAACACTACGGGCAATTTAGCATGGCCAATTCACCTGACCTGCACATCTTTGGACTGTGGGAGGAAACCGGAGCACCCAGAGGAAACCCACGCAGACACGGGGAGAACGTGCAAACTCCACACAGTCAGTCGCCTGAGGCGGGAATTGAACCCGGGTCTCTGGCGCTGTGAGGCAGCAGTGCTAACCACAGTGCCACCGTGCCGCCAATCTCTCCCATCTCTTGAGGTTTAACACAAAAAAAATCTCTTTCATCCTTAAGAGGTTCTATTCTTTCTCTAGTTGCTTTATTGCTTTTAATGTGCTTGTAGAATCTCTTTGAATTATCTATAATTTTATCTGCCAAGGCTATCTTGTATCCCCTCTTTGCCTTTCTGATCTCCCTCTTAAGAATGCCCTTACACTCTTTATACTGTTCAAGATTCATTTATTAGTCTATAACTAATAAATTATTCTTTTATATTCTTGACTAGAACCTCAATATCTTTAGTCATCAATTGTTCTTTAATCCTACCAGCCTTATCTTTCACTCTAACATTATCCTACTTTTGAAAGCCTCCCACTATTCAGACATCTCTTTACCTGAGAACAGTCTACTCCAATCAACTTTTGAAAGTTCATTAATATTTTTAATTAACATATCTTCTGTATTTACGTAATGCCATTACTCTAATAGTATTGACATGAAAGTGAGGGAAAACCAATCATAAAACACTGAATTCATTGTTTGTAGAGATTCTTTGGCAATTTACAAAACATTTCAGCCTGATCTTACAATAAAAGCATCCACCTAATGTTTTAATTTTGTGTTCTGATAAAGCCTGATCAATCCTGTGGATCTTAAGTGAATAATAGAATTCACAATAAACTGTGGTGACAAAATACTTTTCACTGTATCTTCAAGATACATGTGATAATGAAATCATTCTGAGTTGTTTTCACAGTGAGGCCTAGAGAGTTTGCCAAATCTTAACAAATTCAGTGCATAATTATCTGCCACTCCCCATGACGTCCTTCACATCTGATTTCTGCTCCATCTTACTGTGCTCCATCCCTGGAACAATTCATCACTGTATGGTGCATCTCCACATTGTCAATGCTTGTGTGCACACCATCTTTGAAGGGTTGCTTTGCATCTGGATAAGCATTAGCAATCCAGGTTGGCCCTTATTGGTAATGTGGAGGAATGCCAAATTATGAGCGGAATAGACTGGGTAGACCAGGAGAATCCTTTCCACGTAGCAGTTGTGTTTAAGACCAGAATGCGTAAGTTTAAGGTGAAGAGGTAAGTGGTTTAGAGGAGATTGGAGGAGAAAGATTTCCATCCAGAGGCTGATAGAAATATTGAACATGCTGCCTGATGGAGTGGAGGCAAATACTCTTACAATATCTCAGAAGCATCTGCATGAGCACATAAAATACCAGGGCAAAGTAAGCCGCGGAGCAAGTACAGGTAAAAGGATTAATTTGGTAGTTTGGTGTTGGTCAGCATAGACATGGTGGGCTGAAGGGCCTAGTTCTATCTTGTATCATCCTAGGTGATGGCACAGCAGCCAAAAAGCTATGCTGCTCATGGTTGATGTTCCTTGCATCTACAACTCCATTCTCCTCATTGTTTAACCACCATATCTACTTGTCCCTAGGTACATCCCATCTGAACAACTTATATCCTGTCCATTGTAGTCCTACATCTTATAATTGTCCAGTAGGAAAAGATGAATGTGACATACAGGCAAGCAATTGGGCAATTCCAAGCACAAACATGAGCTTTTAATTATAGAAAGGTAAAGAGACAAAAAATGAAGCCACTAGGGGTTGAACTTTGTCTCTTTCCCCACCTCGCAATACCAACCAGATTTGGGGTGTCTTGAACAAAATGTTTTACACTCAACTATTATTTACTGCATCCAGTTCTCTTCTATTGGAAGTGGTATCAGTGAGGTTCTGTGAGGCTTGTAGTGTCCATCACAGCTGAGCTCTGTCACAGGCAATGTCAGCTTCCAACTGTCAACATCCTGTGGGTTACCACTGACCAGAACGGGATTCACCATATAAATACAATGGCTACATGAGCAGATCAAAGGCTAGGAATACTACGGTGAGTAATTCACCTCTTGACTCCCCAAAGCCTGTCCATCTTCAAGATGCAAGTTTGGAATGTGATGAATACTCCCCACTCATTTGATGAATGTAGATTCAAAAACACTCGAGAAACTAGAGGCTATCCAGAATAGAGCAACTCGCTTGATTGGCTCCACATCCGCAAGCATCCATTCCCTCCACCCTGATGATCAGTAGCAGCAGTGTGTATCATCTACAATCATGTAATGTAGTCATTAAAATAGACAAACAAATGAAGCTGCTAACAGGTGGACAGGATATTAAAGGAAAAGTAATGTTATATTAAAATTACAAACTGGTATATCATTGCAAACACTGCATCATGTATGAATTTAATCATTTGAAAATCTAATTGAGGACGGTGAACCACCTTTATGTTCTGTACCTAAATTGAATTTAATTGAAATTTTGAGTTGCTCTGTGTGTCTACAATGACAGGGTTCTCTTGGAAGATGTTTAGACTATAGTTCACTTCACATTGTAACAGAAGGACAATAATTACACTCTTGATTTTATTGAACAAAATTTATCATAAATCAGGAAATTTTGCAACAACGTGGTGTTGTTTTGAATTTAAGTGAATAATTAGTCAAGTTTTAATTACACTATAAATGAGATTAAACCGGTATACAAAAGTATGCAGATAGGGAGCATGTGTATAGCATAATTACAACCTAAAGTGCGAGTGTAGTATTTTGATTAATTTAAAATAATTGTAAATTTAAAACTGGATAAATTTAAAGTATTATGGATAAATTGCACATCTGAAAACACAGATAATTAGAACGCAATAAGAAATTCTAAGTGCACAGTAGGAGAATCGCACTTTACCATGGAGGTAGAGAATTTGTAAGCCATTTAAACGTATCCATTTTATTACATCTCGTACATGGAACTTCTTCCTTCTAAGCAAAATATAATCATTAATACTGTACAGTTAATCACCATTCGATACAGGTTTCAAAACTCCTTTTGGAAGGGGTTCGAACAAATGGGCGGGTTAATTATAAAATGTATTCGCAGTTTAAAGAAAACAAAATCCCAATGCGGTAAGTAAGCAGAAGCCTTTCAGGAACTTTGAAATATTTTAACTATTACTATTTATTCTCGTTAAAATCTTACTTTTATTTGCAAGCATCTTGCTCTTTTCACAACAAAGCAGTTCTTTTATCATAGGAACACAACCTTAGGACTCATTTTCTGTTTCCATGACTGATTTGTACCTTGCAGTAGTTTGGTAATCACTTTTTAATTTTGCTTTTCTAATATTTCTGTATTTAGCTAATATGGTGCAATGTGCTATGGTTATGTGATTTTCAAGATTTGTCAACACGCATAGGTCATTTTTTGATAAATACAGCATCTTGTTGCATTCCCAAGTGACTGCATTTTGGAGTTACACAGAGAGTACAAATACAACAAACATTTCTTTCACCTCATAAGTTATAATATAACAATACTTGCCAGTAGAGAGACGCCCAGATGTCCACGTATCTTTTCCAAGGAAAACATTCTTTTGCAAAACGTTTTTGACACCAATTAATGCACTGAGGGGCATGAGTTGACTTAAACCTGACAAGCACACCATAAATGATGCAGAGTAAACCTAAAATTAGGTTGGTAGAATTACAGTTTTACTGCCAGTTGTGGCACCTACCTTTGGAGTAGCTTCCTGCTTTCGCGCTAAGCATCTTAATCTGATAAGATGGGACTGTTCATTCTTTTTGTGGTTTTATTGGAAATGGAGTTGGCACATGAAAAATTAAATCTAAACTCATTTTTCTCTGGCCAGAAAGTCTAGAATGTTTCTTCAAGCCTCACAAATATACACAGTGAGACTTACTCCCCTCCTTGACTCAAAATCACAGTTGCATCAATGTGGATTAAGAGCTCTGTTATTCAAAGATACCTCTCCCAGAATCTTGCAATGAGTTTTAATAGGCCATGTTTAGGATTCCAGAACTCTCATATGTGCTTAAAAGCCCGGAGTTGTGTTTACTGTATCAGGTGTCACCCAAAGTCTCAGCCTTGGAAACTAAAAATTCTGAAGTGTAACATTATTAAAGACATGGCTGTTATAGCAAATGTACACCATCTTTTTCTGAAAGAGTTAATGCAATGAGAAAGATAGATGTGATATTAGTATCTGACTTGGTAATGATTACATTTTCTCACAGCTTTGTTATTTTTTGCCTCATTTCAACATCTGGCTGGACTAATTTATTTGTTTGGAGATTCAGATTAATTCAACATTTGTCAAATGCACGATTTTGCTTCCTTGGGAAATTATCTGCTTACTTGAGACTTGTGTTCATGTGACAACTTCATGGTTCAATTAAAGAAAAGCAGTTTGGGCTCAATGTTTTTGTTTTTGACTAAGTGCAAGTTGTGTCAAGTATTTTGGAGGCATTCTCACCATCAGGCCCAGTGAAGTCTTTCACCATATCTTACCAAATGCATTTCATTTGTTTTCTAACCTTCCTTTATGGTGTATTTAATATTCAATTCTATCCCCATCTTACCATGAGCTGTTTGCAGAATGACTCGCAGATACGATAGGGGCATTTAAGATACTTTTAGGTAAAGACATGAATATGCAAGGAATGGAGGGATATGGACCAAGGGCAGGAAGAAGGGATTAGTTTAATTTGTTGTCATGCCTGGCACAACATCGTGGGCCAAAGGTCCCGTTCCTGTGCTGTACTGTTCTATGTTCCATGACTCACCACTCAGTAGGTGTCTGCTGAAAGATCAGCACCATCTTTGAAAGGCTGCTGTGTATCCGGACAAGTATTGGGAATCCAGCATTGCCCCTCACTGGAGGCATAATGGCACAGCAGCCACACAGCTCACAGCTGGCATGGCTAATACTCTTATGATTTACTTGTCCTTACATATATCCCATCTAAACATCCTCTGAGTCTCTCAAATACTTTCCCCAGTTCACGGCGGTCACCCACATCTTGTCATTGCCCAGTAAGGGAACATCACTTACTGACAATAATTGAGACAAGTTCAAATAAGACCTTTTATTGAGAGCCAGTAAAACCTATTCACATCTACCTTACCATCACCTGTAAGAATTTTGAAAGATTGAACTTTACCATAGACTTCAAGGAACCCCAGTTTTAGGCTATAAGAAATTGGAACAGGAATAGGCCGTTCAGCATCTTGAGCCTGCTCAGCCAATTAATAGGACCATTGCTGATCTGAAATTCCTCACGTTCATGCCTTTTCCCTGTAACCCTTGATCCCCTACTGATCAAGAATCTATCTCAGCCTTAAATATTCACAAAGACTCTGATCCCACCCCTTTTTGTGTGAAGATTGAAATGTACTATAAATTTGAGAAAAAAAAAGCTTGGACTCATGTAATGCCTTTCATAACTTCAAAGAACAACAATGTGTTTTATAGACAATGTTTTATAGACCTTTGAAGTTAATTCACTATGCAATGTAGGAAACGTGGTCACCAATTTGCAACAACATGGTCCCACAAACTGCAAATGGCCACATAATCTGTTTCATTGATGTCTGTTTAAGGCCAAATATTTGCTAGGACATTGAGAATTTAAAAACGTATTCATGCATTAATCCCATGACCTTGGTTCTGCAGGTTTTCAATTGAAATGAGCTGGATACCATGCTGTTATAAACTAATGAAAGTTTATTGGCCATTTTCACAATTTAAAGGGTATTATGTTGTAGGGTTTCATTAGAACCTTCCACTCTCAGATTCCAGCTATATGACATGCACTCCAACAATTAACATAACAGCTATTGATCTCTTTTACTACCATTTATTTATTTTTTCTTTAGTGGAATGTGGAAGTTTTTTGCAAAGCCAACATTTGTTGCATGTCTTTAATTGTCCTTGAACTGGGTGCCTTGCTGGCCATTTCAGAGGGCAATTATGATTCAAAGACATTGCTGTGGGTCTGGGCTCACACTGGGTCAGAATAAGAAAGGACAACAGATTTCTTTCCTTCAGATATTAGTCAACCAGATTTTTTATTTAAGACAATTGGTGATCATTTCATGGTCATTGTTACCGACACTAGCCTTTTTTTAATGACAGTTTATTGAACTCATGGGATGGCATGGTGGCTCAGTGGTTAGCACTACTACCTCACATTGCCAGGGTTCGATTTCCCCCTTCAGACAACTGTCTCGATGGAGTTTGCACGTTCTCCCTGTGTCTGCATGGGTTTCCTCTGAGTGCTCCAGGTTTCTCCCACAGTCCAAAGATGTGCAAGTTAGGCAGGTTGGCCGTGCCAAATTTCCCATAATGTTCAGGGATGTGCAGGCTGGGTGGATTAGCCGTTGGAAATGCAGGGTTACAAGAATAGGGGAGGGCAGTATGTCTGGATGGGATGTTCTTTGGAGAGGCAATGTGACTTGATGGGCCGAATGGCCTGCTTCCACACTGTAGGGATTCTATGATATTAGTTAATTTGAAGTTCCACCAGCTGCCATTTGAAATACCAACCCCAGAGTATTAGCTTAGTGCTCTTGGTTACTAGTCTCACCACCCCAAATAACATTTATGAAAGTTTTTAATGGCATTTTAGCTACTTTATTTTGGTTGAGGCATATTGATTATTACATCAGAATCAGTGGCAGCACTGTGTGTTCCCAAATAGGGAGCAGCACCAGTTTTAAGAAAATTTAAGTTTCCTCCACATGAATCATGTCACAGGAAAATCACTTGGTCATCGGATAACCAGTTTGACTGCCAGGAAAATAGAAATCAAAAGTGCTGGCTGAATTGCTTTTGTTCATTGCCAGTGGAATTTGTGCTAAATTGAGATGACATTTTATCCATACATCCTTCTCCCATTATCCCAACTCTGTGCCTGGCTTCACCTCTATATTACATTTGCATTTGACTGATGATCGCTTTTAGGTTTTCTTTGGAATGTGTGGGCCATTCCTTACATTGTGACTTCTTTTTAAGATTGCATATGGATCCCATGAGCACATCTTAAAAGAATTGTTCTTGATCGCAATGTGTTTGTCCCAGGTATGGCTAATTTCTGATAATTGTGGAGAGACGCAGTTCAGAGGAACAGTGTCCTGTGCAGAATGCTGCAAAACCTGGCTTACTTAAGTTAACAATATTCAATGTTGTTGTTCTTATTAATAGTGTCAGAATTGAAAATGAAGTGAAGATTTCAACATTTTCCTGATTAATCAGAATTTCACTTCTTGTAGTCTTCCTTGGCTCTGAAGAACTTTCCTGCATACTTTTTTATTATCCTGATACACAGTAATCACTTTTCCACCTTACTTCATCGACTTTTGCATTCTCTTAATAGGAACTCCCAACTATCTGTTGACTCTAATACCAACACTACAGCGTTATGTGATTTATGAAATCAGGAGCAGATCAGCTTTGGGAACATCAAAACTACTGATCTGGTCAATGGATTTTCTGTCTTAAACCCGAGTGAGGTTATTTGAAATCATACATGTTATAGTGCTTCAGTGATGGATCACAACATTGTTTTAAATCTTTTAATGGAAGAAATCAATGTGATATAGAAACACAAACAGTTTCCAAGGCCATTTTGTAAACAGGCTTAGTCAACCTTTCCACAGACAATATCATGCCAGAAACATTTACTATTGGCAGTCTATTGATGAATTGTCGTTTTAGAATTTATTTTATTCATGTGATCTAGACCAAACGAGGCATGGTTGGTAGAATCTTACCAATGGATGTTAAAAATATGTGATGTGTCCTGCAAGGGTTGATGGTGCCCTAATTGGATGGATATAGCACCATTGGGAATGGCAGAAGCTGCTAATGCTGGTAGGAGAGTCTGAAGATTCCTGAAATAAGATGGAGCATGCATAGCAAGGTGAGACCACTTCACAAGAAGAAGTTATGGCCAAGGGTACAGCTGTATATTCTTGCAGCTCATTCATCGTGCCACTGGGAGGTGGTCGCAATGGCCATCTGTGACCCACCTCCCAAGGCACTGCCAACTTTAGACTCAACAGATGGCCCACCAATTACTGGTAAGATGAGATCAGAGCTAACAATTGGACTGATTTGTGACCTGCTATCATTGGTCAGGTAGCCACTACCGCTAGAAGTCTGTCTCCAAAAACTTTGCATGGAAATGTGAAAGTGCCAGGGAGCAATTTGTGATCAATTTTTCTTTCATTTCCCTCGCTGACAGCAGACAATTCTGCCCAGATGATTGGTACAACTTTCTGATCTATATGACTCTGTACTGCACCGTTGGGTGCATTTAACCACTGAGCTGTAAAGGATTTTAAGGATATTAATATATTCCAAAATTACTATTCATAACTATGACCTTTAACAATACGGTCTTGAGCAAAGTCTGCTAATTTAAATAAATTCCGTTATGAAAATGTCAGATTCACAATATGATGCTACAGATGGTCTGTTAAACGTCACGGACAGCAAACCACAAGGATAATTTGTTGTTGCAAAGAAAACAAATTCTTCAGATGTAAGAACATCATCAATCTATACTGTCGCCTCCTTTTAAGGTTGAAAAACTTAAATATTCCTTGTCTTTGGTCATAATACAGTCCTCTGACCATGGGAATCAATCTTGTTGCCTCGAAGACTTGTATCATTGAAGCAGCAGTGTGCTCTTCAACCAAACCAAACTTCTCTTGGTCTATTTCCTGTATCCTTTTACATTCTTCCTCTTCAAAAGTTTATTGAATGCCCTTTTAAATAAATCAGGTAACTTGATCTCTTCCTCAGTCGTCATATATCCTCATGACCTTCTGAAAGGAATTATTTTAGATCATCTCCTTGGACATTCTTCAGCCAGTCTTCCTGGGTGGAATCTTATAAGGTTTTAAATAATGTGGTCTATGGCAAGGTATCAGAAACAGACAAGAATTCCATCAAGTCTGAGCTCGACATCAAGATCATCACTTTTTTTTTTATACTTTCATAAAGCTCATGGCAAGATTCCTACTAGACAGTGACAAGTCCACAACTGAAGGGGATTAACATTTGTTGAACTCTTTGTTGATGGCCCAGGTCGCGTCAGTAATATTCAGTGTACCCAAACTCACTGTCGGGAAAACCCGACATGAAAACCAGAGTGGACGCTGGTGGCTTCATCTCGCTGCAATCCATCTCCATATTGCCCACGGCCACATTGCAGAGCAAGACCTGATCACTGTGCACCAGCCTGGCACACAGTACCACTGGCATCCAATTTCAGGTAGCCAGTGTTATTATCCTGGCATCTCTCCAACATATCAGCAGTGTGCTCTGTAAGTCTCAATATACACTGGCAAGCACCAGTGTACAGCTGTATTGAGTTTAATTACTACACAGGGACAGATGCCCAACCCACTGTGTGGATCTGGTTGCCTGCTAGGGTTGTTCCCATCGTCTCTCAGCACATATTCACTTCATGCCCACAGCATACATACTTTACCTTGCCCTGCTGTGTCGTGCATTGGCAATTGCCGAGTCAAATAGCTAGGCAGGGGGCTGTGCTATGCATCAGTCCTGAGACATGGGCATGAGCATCTTTTAGTAAGTCAGTATTCCTGGTCAGTCTAGCACTCTGTGCCACATGATATTTGCAGCGAGCAGTGGAACAAAATGTCTGAAATACTTAAGGAAATATTCTGCAGCGAAATCCAAGGGGGCACCAATCAACCAGAAGGGCCCAGCACGGTTAGTGAAGGGCAGCAACCCATATCAGTGTTGTGCTTGGCCATGGTCAGGCATCTGCTTGGGGCGGCTTTGCACAAGGGGGTCTGTACCTCTGTGCTGCATAGGGACCAGTCCAGGAGGAGGGCTGCTGCAGCTAGGCATATGTGTGGCCATCAGTCGGGGGTCTGAGCTGGCATCGGCAGATCAGGTCACTCAAGGGAGTCAGCCTTGGTCATCCTCCTGCCTCTGTTCCTAGTATTACGATACGGCGGTGATCCTTTCTGCTAATTAACCCAAACACCCAGAAATGCTCACCTTACCTCGTAATCTGTTAAAGTATGAGTGACAGAGAACTCTCAAATTCCACTATTTGAAGAATAAAAATCAATTTATTCTTTAATTCTAAAAGTGAACATTAAACAACAACTATTTACAATTCTCAGCCTCCTTTCTCTTAAATGCCTCCAACTTTCGAACAATATACTGTTCCAATAAAAGCCTGTATTAAAATTACATCAACTTAATTTCAAAACCATGCAGTGGCTATTGTCGCTGGTGTCTGTCTTCCTCTGGCTGTAGATCTCCCTGGGTCATCTTCGGTCTTTTGCTGCAAAGGTATTCCATATGATAAAGGTATCGTTGATAGAGATGGCAGTTGGTCTCACGATCTAATTCTCAAAATGTCTGCTTCTTTATACCCCTAACATCAGATCATCTCATTGGTACAAGATTGGCAAAAACAATAAATACACACTTGATTGGGTTTTAATATGCTTGGGCATAATTTAAACTGATTGGCTAGTTTTAATGGTTGCCAAAACAGCAGACAAAACTCAGGTATTTGTTTCACAGCTAAATGTTATATATTTTCAATTTTCTGTGTCACTCTGAGACTGCTAGCCAGTCACATAGCAGGTGCTTGCAAGCTCTCAGTGCAAAACAGCTTTGACTCTCTCTTAAAGGTACAGTGCACTCCGTCAACTTCATAACATCAGGGAAGGAAGGATGAACAAAGGGTTAGTGGCAAGTGGAGGTGGGGGACCAGGTAGCTAGTTATCGGTGCATGTTGATGGCCTGGGGAAGGGTGAAGCCTGTTTGGGGAGGAGGGGGTGGATGTGATGGAATGGCCACCTATGAAGGAAAGAATGATTTGAAGGGGTCTCAACAGTGCATTAATGCTTCGAAGCTGGAAGACAGTGACACAGGATCACTTGTTTTTTCAATCATGAAGGACTCTGTGGAATGCTTGCAATGCTGAGGATGATAGCTATGAACGCACGCACAATGGTATGTGAGCCAAAGTGTGAGAGTGCAGACTGCATCTGCAAACATTCGTTAGGCATTCAGAGAGGAAAATGTTGGCTGCGAATGCATTATATGCTGGCAGCATAGGCATGCAGGATGCCTACTCCCTGGTTATCTTGCAGCAGTGACTCTCCTTGTGTCATTTGTACTTGGCAATGTCAGTACTGGAGAAATGTCTGAAACCGGGGGGAAAGGAGCTGGTTGAGGCAGAGGTTGTAGTATCAGAGTAAGCCAGTGCCATGGACACATTTCTACCCCTACTCCCTTTTGATGTACTGGGGCGGGGGCGGGATGAGGGGGCCTGCTACAGCAAGTTATCCATCTGGATTGTTGGCTGTAAGTTGGGAGGAAAGAGACATGACATTGTGGACGGGGTAACAGTTTCCTGAAGTGGGTGATATGGTAAGGCATGGCTGGGAAGGGATCATGCAGGTTGGGGTTCATCAACTGTCAGGAGCAGCTTGGTTTCAAGGAGTAGGGGGGAGTGTTGATGGACAACCACACATGGCATGGTCATCTCATACTCCAGAGCATGTGGGAGAAGGTTTGTAGGTGCTGGCTCATGTAGACAAGTTGTATGGGGTCCTGGGGAAATATGAAGTCTATGGGGTAGAATGGCTACCAGAAAGAGAATGTGGATGTTCAACAGCTGACTGTCACATAGAGGTTGAGGTTGGAAGCCACTGAAAGGAGAGCGCTCAATTTCGCCTCCAGTTTTCTGGGAATCAGAAATGTGTACAATAGGGAAGAAAATGGCTATGTCTACAGTCGGAGTGGGGGATGTAAGTGACTCGACTCGTGGGGGGGTTGGTGGGGTGGGATGGGGATGGGTGGGGGTGGGCCACCAGCCACTCTGATATGAGGCCATTTAATGAGAAACCATATTAAACACAGACCATGTAACGTATGGGATGCAGATCTGTCAAACCATGATTGAATTTGGATGAGCTACAAATTATAGCATGACATTGCCGTATAAAAGCCTGGCTGCAAGAGAATATTTCTCAGCTTGGAAAAAGGATTTCTTTTTTCCTTTCGTCTTTTATGAGGTACATTACAAACATGTGACGATGGTGTTACTTTGTGACCATTTTAAAAATGCTGTTCAATTGAAACCAGCAAGAGGAGTTCAAGAGGAACCAGTAACTGCACAACTGTTGAAGATGGAGGCACTCCCCTGGGAGCTGCATTTGGACAAGTCTCCCCATTTTCTGCGCCACAATATAGGCTACTCTCAATCTGTGCTTCACAAAGTGAAGGTTCCCATGGCATGAAAATATCTTTTTAGAATTTGTTTGAAAACTGTGCACAATTAGACATTCTGAAGTGTCTCCAGAAAGTTTTGTTACTGACAGGCTACAGAATAGCAAATGCTAGAATTCACTGCACAGCATCGAATCATCGAGCTGTTTGTGTAATTGCTTAATGGAAGGGTACAAGTAACAGGCAGCTACTCTGCTTTGTGTCTTTTGCAATTGAAAGGTCTTAGATCTCCTGGGCTTACATTTCATAGCATTGAGCACTAGATATTAGCTGCTCCTTCACAGGTCTTCTTTACTCGGTAATAAAGATAGAATATTGCAGATGCTGGAAATCTGAAATCAAAACAGAAAATGCTGGAGAAACGCAGCAGATGTGGCACCATCTGTGGAGAGAGAAACAGAATAAGCGATCAAGTCTGAGGTAACTCTCTTCTTCAGAACTGGAAGAGTCTGCAATATAGTAATTTTTTAATACTATAGACACTGGGGGAGGAAAAGTGAGTGGAACAGATTCTGTGCGTGCCCAGAACAGATTACAAAGGGAGTGCCAGTGGTGCAATAGGAGAGATTGGGTCCACTCTCCTGACACAAACAAGGCAAGGCTGGTGGTGGGTGGGGATGGGGCAAAGAAATGTTAGAGAAATGGAGGACAGAGGTCATGCTTTGAAGTTCTGAAGTCTGTAAGATGCCTAAGCACAAAATGAGGTGTTCCGTCACTTTGTAACAACGTAGTTGGCCCAGGATGAAAATGTTTGAATAGGAGGAAGGTGGTGCTTAATTTGTATTTTCTGCTGTAAGAAAGGTACAGATTTAGTGAAGAACAATTGTAAAGGGATGAGCATATGTGTTAACTGCTGACAATTGTACATATGCTACAATGGAAACAAAGCGATTTGCAAGCAGAGTGTAATGCCCTTTCTTTCTGAATGAGAAAGAGAAGTGGTGTAATGCTCTCCCATGATGGAGAGGGTGTCCTGTGAAGCATTGGGAGAGGGGAGGGGGTTAACAGAATGCTGTTATTGGGTGTTATGCAGTGGAATGGAAATATGAAGGCCTATCTTCACCTTGCTGCTCCAGTCTTCCAGTCCAGGTTCTAAGATGACCCTCCTAGCTTTGAATACCACTGCTACCTCACTCCAGGCTGACAGGATATTCTGGAGAGGAAACTTTTAACTATTACCTCCTCAATTAGGACCATCACAGATTCTTCTCACTCAGATTTAAGATTCAGGTATCTTCAATAAACATAGATACCAATGCAAGTGACATGCATGTAGCTTCATTTAAAAATAATGTTGATTCTGACAAAGTGAGATATTATGGATATTTAATTTCAAATAGAGTGAAAGATGTTCTACATTCTATTTTATGATTTCTTTCAGGGAGATTCTTAATCAAATTGTTTCATTCTGTTTATTTCACTTTATACTGCTTGCCTATTTTTGATTTTTAGAAATATTCATTTATTGTACTATACTTCACTGAAGTGTTTGGCTATCATAAATAGTTATCTGTGACACTTGTATTTTCAACCAACTTCATTAATGTTGAACCTCTGACCTATGAATGACTCAGTATTCCCAAAGGCACTTATTTAAAGAGCTGTTTGCTGGTATTTAGCTTAAGTATGACTCACTCCATACTCCAAGTGTGACATTTGTGCATCATGAATTGATTGTTCTCAGATACTCACAATTAAATTGTGCACCTATTAGCCAGGAAATTACTGATGGTGAGATGAATGTTTAGCACATAGCAAGGCATTATTCAGTGCATTATTTCAGTGACTGATGTTATTTTACATTTCCAGACCTACCATGAACCCAGCTATGACCCAGATTTACGAAGTTACAATTTCTGGGCAAAGTTGTTTCCTTATGGCATTGCTGGGAGAGCATTGCTGTTGTTTCACCAGTTGTACCTCTTCATATAAGCAGATGTCATCTTGCCTGTAGGTTCAAGGCAGCGTCAGATATTAGACTCAAAACTTGGGAAGTGAAATTCAAAAAGAACCTGCAACTGACTCTGAATTGCACTTACAAATATTCATAATGATACGATGGAATTATGAAGCCAAAGATTTGCAGGTCTGTCAATGCCAATCTATTTACCTTGACATCAGTAGTCCATCAGAAGAACTGGAAGCTAGCCCTATTGTGGTCTTATGTCAGGTGTTGGTGTGAGGGATTGAGATGAAGCCTCATCTTTGAACATAGGCAAAAAAAAGAACTGTGAATGATGGAATTTGGAAACAAGAACAGAAATTGCTGGAAAATCTCAGCAGGTCTGGCAGCAGCTACGGAGAGAAACAGAGTTAATGTTTCAGGTCTAGTGATCCTTCTTCAGAACAGTTCTGCTGAGTTTAACTCTGTTTTCTTTTCATAGTTGCTACCAGACCTGCTGAATTTTTCCAGCAATTTCTGTTTTGGTTTCAAACGTAGGCATTGGGAGTGGATATTCTGGATGTTCAAAGTCGCACTTTACCATTCTTCTGAACCTTGACAGCTAATTTTCCCCACAGAAACTCCACACAAACAGTAATCTGTTTTTGAACATGTTGGTGAGGAATCAGTCTTGTTTAGGACAGCAGGAAGTTCAACTGTCCAAATTCCAGTCATACCAGAGAGGCTTTGAAATGGTACTAAATCAATCTTTCTGTTCCTGATTGCTATTAGGAAGGCCAACATGTCTGGCTGTCTGACATTTGCTTAGTGATTTGCCCTCCATCTTTGTTACCTAAGTCCTCAGCTTCCTAGCTGCTGAGCCCCTTGCAGCAGTGGAAAATGTTATATTTTGTTCCAACGCATATCTGTCTTCAGTCTGGCTATTTTTCTGGCATACCTCCCTGTATTTATACTTTTTATTTGCCATGTTAGTTTGTTTGAGGAATTGCAAGCCTTTGTGATCTCTGGTGGCCAGTGCCCCCATACCATCAAAGTAATCTGCTACTTTAGTTCTGGCAACATCTTAGCATCATTCAAGTCTCAGCATGTTTCTGGATGAACATAGCTCAGAATGTTATAACTGAGGCTGGAGGAGGGCACTGTCCCTTTAGTCCCACTACTCCACAGGTCACAGCTACAATCAAATACTGTTTCCAGTTACTAAGATAACAATGAAATACCATATCCATTTCAGGCTTTGATCTAGTCAGAAGTATAAATGCTTATCCCTATAAATATCCACAGAGCACATACACAAACATACATCCATACATTTCAGGAAAAGAGTAAAGAATGGATTTCTCTGCTGAGATTGGTTTCTGAATTTAAAAAAATACTCTTGGCCAATTAGTTATACTTGAAAGCAGCAATGTAGAATGTTCCAACATGCTCCATTTGTGTGGTCAGGAGAAAGTAAGGACTGCAGATGCTGGAGAGTCAGAGTCGAAAAGAATGGCACTGGAAAAGCCCAGCAGGTCACGTAGCATCCGAGGAGCAGGAGAGTCTATGTTTCAGGCATAAGCTCTTTGTCAGTCACTAAGCATCAATGCTTGTCTCTGAAGTCTTATAAGCCACAACTTGCATAGGAAATATGGTATAGAGAAATTCTTTCGATCACATAGAGTCATAGAGATGTCTAGCATGGAAACAGACCCTTCAGTCCAACTCGTCCATGCCAATCAGATATCCTATATTAAGCTAGTCCCATTTGCCAGCACCTGACCCATATCCCACTAAACCCCTCCTATTCATGTACCATCAGATGTCTTTTAAATATTGGAATTGTACCAGCCTCCACCACTTTCTCTGGCAGCTCATTTCATACACGCACCACCCTTTGCATGAAAATGTTTGCCCCTTAGGTCCCTTTTAAATTGTTCCCCTCTCAACCCAAACTTATGCCATCTAGTTCTGGACTCCCCCACCCCAGGGAAAAGACCTTGTCTATTTACTATCTTTGGAAGAGCAAAACAATTTCAGTCTGCACTCAAGGATTGTTTCAGAAATAATTGAGATCAGCTGGACAGCCCGGCAGGGTCTATAGCAAAACAAGTAGTTATCGCCAGTCATGTGATTTCCAAGTAGCATTGTTTAAGTGTGCCCTAACATCCACAGTGATCTTTCAACAAATTATTTTAACAAAATCACTCCATATTTCCACAAAACTTGAAATAAATATTTTCTTCCACAATCCTTCAAAACTTAAATTTTCCAAGAGATAGTAAATGTCAAGTGTACTCTCACAACGGGTATAGTTTTGTTTTATTCACTCAGGGGATATGAGCATCAATGGCTTGAAGTGAACATCAGTTGCCGGTCACTACTTGCCCTTGAGAAGGTGGTGATGAGCTGTCTTCTTGCATTGCTGCAGTCCACATGCTATAGGTTGACCCACAATGCCCTCTGGGAGGGAATTCCAGGATTTTGGTGCTGACCAAGTGGGCTGTTTTCTCCTAGGTGGTGTCAAGCTTTTTGAGTATTGTTGGAGCTGCATTCATTCATGCAAGTTGGGAGTATTCCGTCACACACCTGACTTGTGCCTTATAGATGATAGACAACCTTTGGGGAGTCAGGAGATGAGTTACTCACTACAGTGTTCATAGCCTCTGACCTATTTTTATAGCCACTAACTTCACCATTTCAATGCACCATTTTGTCCATATTTGGCCCAAGGCTGTAATGAGGGCAGAAGCATCTTCTAACGTATAAGTGCCCTGTTTTCCTGATTTCTTTCAAGGACCTATGGCCTTCTCTGTGTGCAATATCTTCAGTTGTTTTTTGAAATGAGCTGCCAGAGGAAGTGGTGGAGCCTGGTACAATTACAACATTTAAAAGGCATCTGGATGGGTACATGAATAGGAAGGGTTTAGAGGGATATGGGTCAACTACTGACAAATGGGATTAGATTAATTTAGGATATCTGGTTGGCATGGACGAGTTGGACCGAAGGGTCTGTTTCCATGGTGTACATCTCTATGACTCTATATATCATATAGAGTGAATCAAATTGGCTGAAAAGTGGCATCTGGAGATTGTTGTGAATACTTCAGCCTTATCTTTTCCACTGATGATTTGGGCTCCCTCAACATTTCAGGATGAGGATATTTGTGGAGGACTACAGAGTGTTTAGGTCTCATCCGTTGGCCGTGGAATTGCTCTATCACTTGCTGCTTATGCTCTTTGGCGTGTAAGTAGCCCTACTTTGTAACTTCACCAGGGTGGCTGCAAATGTTTAGGTATGCCTCTGCAGCTCCTGGCATTATCTCCTACACTCTCTTAACTTGATATGAAACATAACAAGTTGATTCATGTATTACATCTATTTTCCAGTTCATCACAAATTATTAGCAGCCTGGAAATAAGTGAACACTTGGGTTGAGGTGATCTAAAAATAACTGCAAGTATACTCTGAGGAATATTTCTCCCTCAGATTATTTTTATGCTAGTCTAATACTTCAGCAAAAGGTTACCTGCTGAATACTCAGTGGTGGGTTGTATCTGTTGTGTGACTGAAATCTTTCTAATGATCATGTATATATTTTTAATTCTCGTGGTCACCTCTTTCCATTGTAAGGATTACATTAATAGCTGCGAGCTTTTTGATATTTCAAGTTTAGCTGAGTACTTCCACGACAGGTGTCATTCTACTTCACTTTAGCCTTTTGAAAGAAAATGACATTTTTTCTGTCATTGTCAAATTTGCACTATGCAATCTAATATTAATACAATTCAAACTATAATCAAAGTATTTTCAAGTTCCACATTTTCTAAGTTGTATATTACTGTCGTGACAAATCTGTTTTATATGCTGCCTTTAAAAAATCCCAAATAGTGCATGTAATAAAATTAAATAGGCTTTAAATTTGTGCATGATTTTCAGCATTTCTTTAGTGCTGGTATGACATAGATCCATTGAGCCGAGAAAATTGTCATATTATTATGTCAGTGAGGCCACTTTTGAAGTACTTTCTATCTTTCTGGTTGCCCAGTTATAGAAATGATATTACTAAATTAGTGAGGTTCAGAAAAGATTAACAAGGGTGTTGCCGGGCCTGGAGGGTTTGAATTATAAGGGAAGGCTGGATTGGCTGGGACGTTTTTCATTGGAGTGTCGGAGGTCAAGGGGGTGACCTTTATGGAGGTTTATAAAATCAGGAGGGGCATAGATAAGACGAATAGCAAAAGTCTTTGCCCCAGGGTGGGTGAGTTCAAAACTAGGGGGCATATTTTTAAGGTGAGAGCAGGAAGGTTTAAAAGGGACCTGAGGGGCAACCTCTTCATACAGAGGATGGTTTGTATCTGGAATGAACTGCCAGAGGAAATGTTTGATGCAGGCACAGCTACAACATTTAAAAAAACACTTGAATAAGTATGTGAATAGGAATGGTTTAGCTATGGGCCAAACGCAGGCAAGTGGTACTAGTTTAGTTTGCGAAACTTGGTCAGCATGGACGGGTTAGACCAAAGGATCTGTATCTGTACTGTATGACTCTATGAGCAGGTTTCCATTTGGTTTTGGCACTGTTGCCATTTCTGGTCAGGTTGGAACTATCTGATTGATTAGCTCACTGATGCTGCTGAGGCTCATTATAACAGCTTGTTATAATGACTTTGCTGTACCACTTTGGCAGTTTCAGGAGAGAGATCAGATTCCTGGCATGTTGACTTAGGTATGGTGACTCCAGCTGGTTGTATTCTGAGAAGCTTTGGAACTGCTTGTCCACTGATTAGCTGGATATTTAGCTTCTTTGAACCTGCGAGGCAGATGCCTATATTCTACTTCAAAAATGGCTTGAAGTTAGGTCCACAAGATTCTATCCCACACGGTCTCACAGTTTACAGAATATCTTTCCATAGAGGATGAGGTATTGATGAACCATTTATGAGACAGTGTGCTTCCACAGACTCTCCGCTTTGCCCCCCCTCTGCTTTTGAATAGGGGAGTCACACTGGCAGTTTTCCAATCCTTCGGTACTTCCCCAGAATCTAAGGATTTTTGGTAAATTACAACCAATGCATCCACAATCTCTGCAGCTACCTCTTTTAGGATCCTCATGTGTAAGCCATCAGGACCACGTGACTTATCAGCTTTTAGCCCCATTAGTTTGTTTGACACTACTTTTTTGGGCTCTGTATCTAAGAAAGGATGTGCTGGCACTAGAGGGGATTCAGCATGGTTTACAAGCATGATTCCAGGTCTTTCATACAAGAAGCGGCTGAGGACTCTGGCTCTGTATGCAATGGCATTTAGAAGGATTTTGTTGTGGGGTGGGATTCGGTTTTAACTACTTACAGGCAAAATGTAATATGGAATATATCAATATATCAATAGCAGATATCTATAGACCGATTTAGCCTAACATCTACTATATAGTCATAGACTCTTGATGTTTGGAAACAGACCCTTCGGTCCAACACGTCCATGCCTACCAGGTCTCCCAAACGAATCTAGCCCCATTTACCTGCGTTTGACTTATATCCCTTTAACCCTTTTCTATTCATGTACCTGTCAAGATGTCTTTTAAACATGCATCAACATGCATCCATCACTTCCTCTGGCAGTTTGTTCCCCATATGATCCACCCTCTGTGAAAAATTGCCCCTCAGATATCTTTAAAACCTTTCGCCTCTCACCTTAAAATTATGCCCCCTAGTTTTGAATTCCTCTACTCTATTATTGGAAATGTATTGGCATCAATTATTAAGGAAGTAATAGCAGCACATTTGGAAAATCGTAACCTAACCAAATCATAACCTAATCATGGATTCATGAAAGGGAAATCATGTTTGATTAATTGATTAGAGTTTTTTTTGAGAAAATCTGAACTAGAGTGGCTAGAGAGGAACCAGTAGATGTGTTTGTTTTGGACTTTCAGTAAATGTTTGACAAAGTGCCTCATAAAAGCTCAAATCATATTATAAATAGAGTTGGAGGTAGTATGCTGGCATGATGGAGAACTGGCTCATGCGCAGGAATTAGTAAGTGAGATAAGTGGTTCTTTTTCAGGATGGTGACCTGTAACCGGTGAAGCTCCACAGAGGTCAGTGCTGTGATTACAATAGAAATGACTTATAAGAAAGAAAAGAATGTTCTGTAACCAAATTTGCAGACAACTGTAAAATATGTAGAAAGACAGGTTGCAAGAGGAATACAAACTGTTTACATAGAGAGATTGAAAGCTTACCTAAGTGGGCAAAAAGTTGGCAAATAGAGCATAATGTGGGAAAATGAAGCTGTTCATTTTGGAAGGGAGAAAAAAGAAGAGAGTGTATTTAAATGGAGAGAGAGTGGAGAAAGCTGCAACATAAGAGGACTCGGGGGGGACTTATGCATGAAACACAGCTAGCACACGGGCAGCAGAACGGTTAATGAATGTCGGCCTTAGTTCAAGGGGGTTGGAGCAGAAGAGTAGGGAAGTCGTATTGCAGTTGCACAAGGTTCTGGTGAGAAAACATCTGAAGTACTGTGAGCAGTTTTGGTCCCCCTATTTAAGGAAAGATATTATTTCACTGGAGGCAGTTCAGAGAAGATTGGCTCGGATGATCCCTGGCATGGAGGGATTGTCTTATGGGCAAAGGCTAAGCAGGGTTGGGACTCTACTCACTGGAGTTTAGAAGAATGAGAAGTGATTTCATTGAAATGTTTCGTATTCTTACGGAGCTTGACAGGGTAAATGTTGAGAGGATATTACCCCTCTTAAGAGAGTCTAGGACCAGAGGGCATCGTCTCAGAATAAATGGATACTAATTTAAGAATGTGATGAGGAGGAATTTCTGAGGGCTGATAGTCTTTGAAACTCCTTGCCATAGGGAGCTGTGGGTGTAGAGTCCTTCTGTAAGGCTGAGATAGATTCTTGATCAGTAGGGGAATTAAGGGATATGGGGAAAGGGCAGGAAAATGGACATGAGGAATGTCAAACTAGCCATAATCCTATTGAATGGCAGACCAGACTTGAGCAGCCAAACAGCCTATTCCTATTTCTATTGCTTATGGTCTTACCAAGCAGAACTGATTATATTTTCTCTTGTTGGGGATGGTCATTGCCTAGCACTTGTCTAGCACCAATGTAATCTGTCATTTATCAGCCCAAGATGTTGTCTGAATCTTGCTGCAAGTGAACATGAACTGCTTCAATATTTGTTGAATCACAAATGGTATTGCACTCAGTCATCCATGAACATATTCACTTCTGACCTTATGATAGAGGCAAGGTCATTAACGAGGCAAATAAAAATGGTTGGGCCTAAGACACTACCCTGAGGAACTCCCTGCAGAGATGTCCTGCAGTGTGAGATGATTGACATCCAACAACCACAACCATCCTGTTCTTTGCCAGGTATGATTCAGTGTTTCACCCCGATTCCCATTGACTCGAGTTTCATCTGGGCTCCTTGATGTCATGCTTGATCAAATGTGGCCTTGATGTCAAGAATAGTCACTCTCACCTCATATCTTGACTTCACCTCTTCTGTCCATGCTTGCACCAAGGCTGCAATGGGGTCAGGAGCTGAGTGGCATTTATGGAACCCAAACTGAGTGTTAGTGAGTAGGTTATTGTTGAGCTAGTGCAGCTTGATAGCACTGTCAACCACCCCTTCCATCACTTTCTTGAGAGTTGAGAGGAGACGGTTCTGGCAGTAATTGTCTGGGTTAGATTTGTCCTGCCTTTTGTGCACAGGAAATACCATGGCAATTTTTCATTTGTGTTTGGTAAAGGCAGTGTTAGAGCTGCACTAGGATGCACAGCTTGTTCTAGAGCACAAGTCTTCAAATATTACAACCTCTATCTTTTCAGAAGCCTTACCTTTGCTATAACAGTGCCTTCAGCAGTTTCTGATATTTTGTAAAGTGAGCTGAATTGTCTGAAGACTGGCATCTGTAATCTTGGGAAATTCGGGAGGAGTCTGAGATGGATCATCCACTCGGCACCTTTGATTGAAGCTAGTTCGAAATGCCGCAGACCCTCCGCAAGTTAAAGGATCTTAGCTTGGTGAAAATGACAGAATATATTGTGTAGAGAGGGTTGGGGCAGCAAACTATGGAACTGGATCATGCTCCAAGACACCTATAAGGTCTGATGCAAATATCACAGTAGTCAGTATCATAATTCTCATCATCAATATTATCAGTACTCTCTGTGAGGAGAAATGTTCAATCTGTCTCTGTCCTCTTCTTAGCCTTTCACTACTTAATTTCCCCATTTCCCACTGCTCTCTGTGATGACTTTTCAGGAAAGGGCAAATATAATAATAGATATTCACGAACCATCTAATGTGAAATTAGATTGCAGGGAATATGTGTGGTCTTGCAGTGTAATATGATGATTGTGATTCTGTACTCATTAACCTATGGCTTGCATTGTTCCACCAGTCTTATCATCTTCCATAGATAAAGCATTTTCTTTTATCAGCTCTATGACCTGACTAATCATAAAAGATCAGCTGTTCAATACCAGATGTGCTCCAAAAGAAAAGAAAAAAAACAGATATGCCCTTCCAGTTACTTGTCTTTTTAAGGGCTGCGTGAACAGCTTTTGAGTATACAAGATTGAATGAGTGAGCTGAAGATTAGCTTGTATAATGTCTGGTCAGTGAATGAGTGAGCTGAAGATTAGCTTGTATAATGTCTGGTCAGTTTCTGAACCTGAGGGGCACCAGTATCCTTGGTGGGAGGTTTGCTAGTGCTCTTGGGCTATTACGGAGACATGGGTAGAACAGGGACAGGATTGGCTGTTGCAGGTTCCAGGGTTTAAATGTTTTAGTAGGGTCAGAGGTGGGGTAAAAGAGGGGGAGGTGTGGCATTGCTTGTCAAAGATAGTATTACAGCTGTGGAAAGGACGATGGATGAAGACTCGCCATCTGAGGTAGTTTGGGCTGAGGTTAGGAATAGGAAAGGTGAGCTCACCCTGTTAGGAGTTTTTTACAGGCCTCCTAATAGTCCTAGAAACGTAGAAGAAAGGATTGCGAGGATGATTCAAGAGAAGAGTGCAAGTAATAGGGTGGTTGTTATGGGGGACTTTAACTTTCCTGATATTGATTGGGAAAGCTATAGCTCAACTTCCATGTTATTCTTGTCTCCACATTACATACAGTGCCATTTTCTGAACCAGTAGCTGTGAGTGTCAGATGAAGGGACGAAGCTCGGTGCTATACTTTTTCTCTCTCTCTTCCACCTTGGGCTCCTGTTGATGGACAGGGAGTAGTTTTTTGGCATCTATAAACTGGAACTCAAATGGTGAATGTTGGGGTGAGGGGTAAGTGTTTGGTGGGAAGCGGGAGGTCCAAGGACACACCATCTGCAGTTTACACATCATTTGAATGAGAAGTTGAGAAGGAGCAAAAGGCACTGTCACTTTCGACACTGACAGCCATCTGCCTGTATAAGGCTCGGAGACCGTCAATGTTCTTGCCCATCTCTGGTTCTGCTTTGTTGCTTTCCAGCCCATCCTGAAGAATAGTAGGCTTGTTGTACCATATGGTATGTGTGAAATGCTGCCTGATTCTTATATATAAGGACAGCTGGATGCACAAAGGACGAGGGTGAAGTGCAGACCCACTTGAGCACAAGCTGTAATGATTCACAAGTAAATGCCGATTCATGAGCCAGGTGAGAAGGTCAAGAATCATACCGTTCTTGCTCAAACCTTGGGGGATTTCTAGCCCAGAGTCTTTAGAGAAATTGGCCAAAAGTGCACAGGATACAATCTCAGCAGTTATGTCCAATTCTGATCAAGTTCAGCATCTAATTTACATTGAGTTGGTTGGCACCTGGGCTATTATGATGTATACTTCAGACACGTCAGCCTTAGGAGCTAAGAATCCTGAGATACTTTTCATACTTGGTTACAACTTGAATCATTGAAGTCTTAAAAGAATGGGAAAACCACAGTTTAGTTTGAAATATGTATGTCCGGTTTTCTTTCTAAACTATTTCACAAGAGTTATGGCTACTGCTATCTGCTGGGAGAGCTGTTGGAATTTGGCCATGAATATTTTTTATATGCCAAGTGCAAAAATGTTAGGACACCACTTAAGTCCAAATATGTTTCTCACAGAAACAACGCCAATAATTTGGTTGTACCTGACATTGTTATGGCAAAAGAAAATCTATAGATGTCAATGGTTCTTCCTTTGTAACCTTAATGAGACATTACATTGTGAAGTCAAAGGTGCAAAAATATATTTTGTGAAATCAAATTGACAACCAGGAAGGCACACTTGCTGGGCATTCACTTTCTGAAGTGAAAAGAAAGTCATGCTTTCTAAAAAAAAAGTAGATTGACAAAGATTTTAGATTGTATAACATTTTTGCTCTCTTTTACGTTAGGCAGTATCTAAATCAAATTCGAGATAATGACCCATGATGTAATCTGCATCCAACCTGCTATGGAAAATGAAAGGTCCAATAGAATTATGCCCTGAGAATTGTAGGCCAAAAGTCTTTCAACATAACACAGAAATGTCATGGCCTGAGCAGTTTTGCACCAACTTGCAATCCTTTTCTTATTACCTCATTCTGCGAATAGCTGATGGGTGTTAGCACAATCAGACAGTAAATAGTACTGTTGAAATCATTACCAAGTAGTTAAGTGTTTTAGTGGTATTACCATATAAACTCAAGGGAGTTAGTCTTTTAATTACAGCTCTGGCATGTCAGATGTTAGTTTTCCATTATGCATCACAAATCATCATTGATAAAGATGCTGAATGCTAGCAGTTCACCGTTGCGAAATTTCTAATATTGAAAACAGGAGCAAATTTTCACATTTGTAAAGCTTAAAAGCAAAGTGTTTTGTACAGCATAAAAATGAAATTGAATCCTAATTTGATCAGGATTCGTACAATGTCAAAAGCAAGCCAGTATGAAGATGATTGAACATGGCTCCTCTTCTGTTTTGATCTGCTGAGAAAATATTTCCATGGCAACAACCTAAACTCTTTACACTAACATTCCAAGAGTACATCAGCTGATGTAACCCTTTACATATGTAAAATTCACTGGAGCCTGTAATATCACACAACATTTTGTGTTTCCTGCACTGTTAATAGAATATAGAGAAGCAGACTGACATTGCTTTGTTTTTGCTGATGTTCTTCTCACTCTAAGGTTGAATGCAGTGCAGAGAAAGAACCAATGCTCTTTCTTCTGTCCTGGTTTACTGTCTCTTTCTTCTGTCCTGGACTGAGAACTAGCCCTCACCAGTTTACACTATAGCCTTTGTTGGTTGAATGAACGTACAGTGTGTTTGCTATGCAGGCAATTGGCAATGCTGCAGGAGTTCGATTGACATCCTGGTTTGCTATTCATCAGTGTGTATCCCTCCGACTCCAGACAGATCCCTACTGACAAGGAGCTGCTCTGTGTGCTGCACTAAGGCACCTCGATATGGCACTAGTGAAAGCCTTTGGCACACTAACTGAAGTAGTAAGGCACAAATAGGCATAACAAGGTAATACGAAACATCGATGATATGAGCACGTAGGTAGGCTATAAGTAAGCAATTGCTATGATAGCAAATGAGCAGCCCTGAGGTGCAGCCAGGTCCAGGCTGTGAGGTGGGTGCCTGTCTTTGCATGCAGAATGTCCATGCTTCAGCCTTTCACGGTTAGTTGTTGGAGCACCCTGCAATTTGTATCATGGTTTTCTAAGAATCCTGTCAGTGTATCAGAGAGCTGCCATTATAGTTATGGTAAGTTGCCAGATGGTGGATTCCAGTGTTCATGGCCAAATGGTGCATGTGGCTGCTGCTTGTGGATCATGCCCTGGGATGTTTTTCGAACAATTGCAACTTGGAGGTCATTTCCAACCAGCACTGAGCTGAATCTGCCAGGCTCTCTCTCTAGTTTCCATGTCGAGTTTTCTTGGTGTCTAGCTTGTTTAGAAAGTTTGGTAAGATAGAAGGGTGAATATTAATTAGGTAAGTTGGGTCATCAACAAGTAGCAAGCGATAATCCTCCGTAAGAACCATGCTGGGGCAAGTATTTAGGAGAATCAGATAACTGGGATTGTGTATTGACTTTAAATTAATTATTGGTAGAGAGATTTCGATTGAAGAGAAGTTTGAAAATGAAAAGAAATGAGAGGAGTGGTGCATGGTACTGAAGAGCCAGTGATCATCCAAGTGTGACATGAAGTGACAGAAAATGTAAGCCGAAAGTAGAACCAATAATTGTAAAAACTCAAAGCTTAAGACTTTTTTACATGAATATACACAGCATTATTAAGAAGATAGATGAACTGATGACACAAACAAAAGTGAATGTATCATGATAGCTATTACAGAAATGTGGTTTCAGGGTACCACATCTGGGAACGCAATATTCAAGGGTGTTTAATGTTCTTTAAAATGGGTGAAAAGGAAAAGGCGATGAAGTAGCTTTGTTAATAAATGACGCTCAGTGCAGTGGATAGCCATAAGAACATATATATATAGGTGCAATATATAATTATGCGGTAGCAGTTTTGGTGGAAGTAAGGAATAGCAAAGGAAATAAACCACTGGTGGGTGTTGTCTACAGTTTCTGGAAGAGTTAACTCACTGTTGGACAATGTATAAATCAGGAAATAATGGAGGCCTATAAGGAGGGTAGTACAGTTGTCATGTGTTACATTAGTTTGAGTATTGACTAGACAAATCAGATTAGGAAGGGTTACATGGAAGACAAATTTGTCGAGTGTATCAGAGTTTCCTTGGAGCAGTCTATTGCAGACCCTACCTGCGAACCTATCCACCTTTGTCTTTGCTTTACCTTGGTCCTATCGAATAATTAGTGCTCGAGGGTGCATCACTGTAAAGACACCACAGAGAGGCACATAGATAACAGGAGGTATATTGCATGATAGCCATAAGAACATATATATTTGGTCATACATAATTACCAAGACCTTAGGAAACTGCTAAATATATATCTGCTCTGACGGAACACTAGAGTCGAACTTGTTGTCTCTACCCACAGATTGTGTATGACATCAGTAGAAAAGGTGGAACAATCTAATGTGAGAATTAAACTCACAGAATTGTTACCTTATCCAACATCAATCTGATAATGCCACAACAAAGGACTTCTTATGTCCTAAACAGTGGAAGTAGCATGTGATAGACAAAACTAAATGTCTCCACAAACAATGGGTCAGATTTAAGCTCTGCAGACTACCCTAGTGCTGTCATTAATGGTGGTCAATAATTAAGCAATTGTTGGAAAAAGGGTGCAGCACAACTATTCTGATGCTCCATAATTGGGATGGTAGTGTGTAGAAAACACTTCATTGCCAAAGACAAAGCTGAAACCTTTGTAAACACCTTCAATAAGAAGGGCCAAGTGAATTTTTGGCCTCCTCCTGAGGTCTTTGATGCCAGATCTTTATTAATTCTGTTCACTCCACGTGATTTCAAGTAATAGCTGAAGACTTTGGATACTGCTAAGGCTATGGGCCCTGCCACCATTCCAGTAATAATATGGAAGATTTGTGCTCCAGAACTAGATATTGCCCGAGCAAAGCTGTTCCAGTATAGCTGCAACACTGATGGTGTTGCACATAATTGTTTTGATGCAGGTCACACTGCAATTCAGCATTCAGTGTACAACTGTATTTCTTGAATAAAATACAGTTGTTAGTTGGTTTTATATTCAATTAAAAAGCAACAGATTTGACACAATCTATATGAGTGACCGTTGCTGCAAACCTAAATAATGAATCTACCAGAGCAGTTTCCCACACTTCCTCAAGTCTCGACCTTGGCTCAGTAGTGGCATTTTCATACTTCCAGAGTTAGACGTTATGGATTTCAAGGACTACTTCAGAGGTCTGAACATATAATCCAAGCTGATGAAATATGACACAGCCAAAGATTAGGTGACAAACTAATGGTCTGTCTGACATCTTACAAATGAAGGAAAAGTATCCCTCTACCACTATCTTAAGAAATACACATGCTTCTTTTGTCAAAAATCAGTGCCCTTCAATCAGCAGCACTGGCCTGGCAATATTGCCACTCTACCAGTGCCATCAAGCCAGGGGATCAACTCTGGTTCGATGGAGAGTGCAGGAGGTCATTGCCAGGAGCAGCAACAGGCATGTCTGAAAATGAGATGCCAACCTAGTGAAGCTACCAAACAGAACTACTTGTATGCTAAACAGCATAAGCGGCAAGTGATAGACAGAGCTAAATGATTCCACAACCAATGGATCAAATCTAAGTTCTACAGTCCTGCCATATACAGTTGTGAATGGTGGTGGATGATTAAACAACTCACAGGAGGAGGAAGCTCCACAAAAATCCCAATCCTCAATGATGGAAGAGCCCAGCATGTCAGTGCAAAAAATAAGGCTGAAGCATTCGCAGCAATGTTTAGGTGGAAGTGTCGAGTGAATCATCCATCTTGGCCTCCTCTAGTGGTTGCCAGGATTGCTCATACCAGTATACAAAGATTATGGGCCATGACAACGTTTCAGCAATAGTGCTGAAAACATGTACTTCAGAACTTGCTAGCCCCCTACCCCTCTCCCCCCCCCCACTCCCCCCCCCCCCCCCCCCATCCAAGCTGCTCCAGTACAGCTACGACATTGGAATCTACTCAACACTGAAAAATTGCCCGGGTATGACCTGGACACACAAACCAGGATGAATCCAACCCAACCAATTACCGCCCCATCAGTTGACTTTGGATCATCAATAAAGTCATGGAAGGTGTCATCAACAGTGCTATCAAGCAGCACCTGCTCAGTAATAACCTGCTCAGTAATGCCCAGTTTGGATTCTGCCAGGGCCACTCAGCTCCTGACCTCATTACAGCCTTGGTTCAAACATGGACAAAAGAGCTGAATTCCAGAGGTGAGGTGAGAGTGACTGTTGTTGACATCAAGGCTGCCTTCGACTGAGTTGGCATCAAGGAACCCCAGCAAAACTGGAATCAATGGGAATCTGGGGGAAAACTCTGCAACAAAAACAGGTATTGTTGGTGAAACTCAGCAGGTCTGGCAACTTCTGTAGGAGTCTGGCAACTCTTGATTAAAACCACTGGACTCAAAACATTACTCTGCTTTCTTCCCATGAATGATGTCAGACTTGCTGAGTTTCATCAGCAATTTCTGTTTTTGTTTCAGATCTCTAGCATCTGTAACTCTTTGTTTTATTTTAGGGAAAAACTCTGCAGGTTGGAGTCCTACCTGGCACACAGAAGATGGTTATGGTTGTTGGATGTCGGTCATCTGAGTTCGGGCACATCTCTGCAGGCGTTCCTCCATGGTGGTGTCCTGGCCCCAACCATATTCAGTTGCTTTATCAACAGCCTTCTGTCCATCATAAAGTCAGAAGTAGGGATGATTGTTGATAATTAAACAATATTCAGCATCATTTACAACTCCTCAGATACTGAAATAGGCCATTTTTAAATGCAGAGAAACTTGGACAATATCAGGGCTTTGACTGAAAAGTGGTAAGCAATATTCATGTCATACAAATGCCAGGCAATTATCTTTAATAAGAGACAATCTAACACTGACATGACATTCAATGGAATGATCCCATTCACCCTTGACATTCAGTCTTGTTACCATCACTGAAATCCCCACCGTCAACTCCTTTGTGTTACCATTGACTAGAAACTCAATTGGACTAGCCATTTCAATGCAGTGGCTATAAGTGCAATCAGATGCTAGGAATATTATAGCGAATAATTCACCTCCCCCATTTACCTGGATGAGTGCAGCTCCAGCAAGACTCAAAACTCAACGCCATCTAAGACGAAGCTCCAATTTGTTTGGTATCTCAGCTATCTTTAAAATTCACTCCCTCCACCACTGATGCACACAATGTGCGACATCTACAAGATGCACTACAGCGACTCAGCAAGGCCCCTTGACAGCACTTTTCAAACCCAATCCTATGATGCCCACATGCAGTGAACAAATAAATAATGCTGTCAGGACCTTGGTCTTTGATGTTTCCAGAGAGCTTATCTGTTTCTTGATAACACATGGATTAATGTGAAACTGCAGCAGTGCCTGTGCCTGACACAGAGAAACTGTCTAGAAACTGATGGAATCACTGCCTGCACTTTCTTCTCCCATTGTTTTTGATTCCATTACAAATATGGGGAATGTACAATAAAATGAAAAGTGGCTAGGAATATATAAAAATAAATAAAATGCATCTTGAAATTGCTGATTGACGTATGGCAAATGATGATCTCAGCTGATAGTATTACAAGACAAATCAGCTCCCAGGATGAAACTTGGCTCAACAGATTTGATTACTTTCCCTGCAGTACGGAAACAGGCCCTTCAGCCCAACACGTCCACACCAACCCTCCAAAGTGTAACCCACCCAGCCCAATTCCCCTACCTTATCTTTACCCCTGATTAAGGCACCTAACACTATGGGTAATTTAGCATGGCTAATTCACCTGACCTGCACATCTTTGGATTGTTGAAGGAAATCGGAGCAAACCCACATAGACACAGGGAGAATGTGCAAACTCCATGTAGACAGTAGCAGGAGGCAGGAAACAAATCCAGGTCCCTGATGCTGTGAGGTAGCAGTGCTAACCACTGGGCCACCATGCTGTCCTCCTTTTATATTTTTGCAATTTGATTACCATGGTGGTTAGTCTCTGGACATACTCACTAGAGGTTGATGATGTACTTCTAACAAATTAATGTTCGTTTACTATACAAGAAAAACAATGATAATTTGGAGAGGTATTATAATAAGCAAAAAGAAAGATTCAACTCCTGTAGCAATATCCTTTACTGACACTAAACCCCAATACTGCCTCTCCCCTTTTATTCTTTTTTTTTAACTTAACAAATGAGCTATGAATAAGTACTTTCAGCAACTTTCTCAACATTCACCAGATGTGATTGTCTTTGATTCCCCCCAAATGCAGACTAACTCACTAATCTTTCATCACTGAACTCTTTCCAGCACTGATGGCCTAGAAACTACCAAACTAAGTTACCAGTCTGCTGGATATGGATCTTTCTGTCATTGTGAACTTAACCTGCTTTTGACCTCTATCTGTATGTCATAAAAGCACAATTTGGTAAATACTTCCAGCAATTATCACCCCGCATAGCTTATCTAGTCATTTAGCAGAAGTTTCAACCTTGCTTGGAAATACTGTTTGAACTCACTTCCTGACATTTTTTAAAAAAATTACATTCATTGAATTGAAACCAAAATTTACCCTTTTACCTCTATTTTTGGATCAAAATTCTCATCTAATCATGACAATATACTATAAAATGTCATCTCATTGATTTTAAACTATTTCTCATTAACATTTGGTTAAGTGAGTCACTGGTACATAGCCTATGCCAAAGATTAATTTATGGTACAGAGACTTTAATTATTTGTCGGACTTATTTCATTTTAGTTTAATAGACTGAAAGCAGATGCTGCCATCTTCTTCATTAATACCTTGGAGGACACTCCCACACAAATTCAAATGATCATAGCAAGTATACAAAGCTTGACAGAGAAGCAGACACTCTTTCATTTTTACTTAATTTACTGTGATGAATACTTTCCTTGGAGTAGTCTTGAACATCAAATTGAGAAAATCATTCAGTATATTGTCATCATTGTTGATCTTATTTAATTATTTCATTCAATGTTCATGTTCTTAGTGATTGACTTGAGAAAACTATTAGAAATGTGTCCCAAAATGCTTTCATAGTTTTTTGTAGTATAATTGACATTTTGTAATATGAATTTATGAGCATAGATTTCATTTTCATGCAAAAACAATGAAGAAATAATCTACACCTGATTAAAGTCATTCAATGTAAATAGCACTGATACCACATGATTGTTGCCAGTAAGTATATTTGTACATAAGGTACTGCTTGTTCTTTTGTTGCTTGCATTAAATTGCTTTGGGAAATAACAATGTGTTTTCTTTCGGAGAAAAGTGGGTCAGGTCTAAGCTATTGTCAATATTCAGAAAGTATCTCAAAAGAATGTTTGGGCAACCCATTGGTTTTAAAGTGCCCGAAACAAATTCTCGTGAGTGACTGTAGGATTAAATCTGACCTTTAGAGTGTTCATTTTCTTCTGATGCATGTAACAACTGCTGTACATGGCTCACTCCAAGTAGGTAAGATGATATCCTTGATAAGAATGAGAACACATAAATTATTGAGGCAAGATTTTCTTGACGTAGACATATAAAAGTATCAAAAGGAGCTGCTGATCATTTTCTACCATTTTGAAGACAATCCTGCTTTGTTCCCAATTTTTAAAAATTAAATGTGTCATTGACACATTTAGAGCAGTTCTGCTTCTGACGCTAAATTTTGAGCGCCTTGCTCCAATATAACATTGTTATGCGCTACAGCCTCAAAGTTGTACTTTAGCCCTCATCCCAGATGACTTTATTAATGCTTCGATGGGAACGATTCCATTAGTGCTTCTGATAAGATGCTTGAGCTGAATTGCCAATTTCCACATAATTGTCATTTCATGAGAGTAGTGATTGAGATACGGACTGAGAGTGCTTCAGATATATTCACAAGGACTTTAAAGCTGGTGTAACTGTCATTTCATGACTCTAGCTGGATTCAGATGCAAACTCCAGAAGGAAAGGAATAGGAATCCAGTCCATAATATTTAGGTTTGTCCTGTGCTGCTCCATTTTGTAGGGCTTTGAGAAAGGTTGTCCAACACAAGGTGCTTTCTTTCAAACCACCGCTTTTTCATGATAGCTGTGTGACCATGTTTGAAAAATTTAAAATCATTATCCTACCAGTAGGAGGAAGCAATGGACATTTGATTGGATTTTCAAAAACTATGCAGTATTTCATGGAACAGAGTGTTTTTCAAAAAGTTTGACATCGAGCTCAACAGAGTTGGAAGTGAAGTCTCTACTATTGAACCTGATCTTCTGCTTGGAGTGTGTGTGTGTGTGTGACAGAGAGGTGTGAGAGGAAGAAACGTTAGCTGGGTAGGGCAGAGAGAGGAACAAATTAAAGGCTGAGGGAGTGCACATAAAATATGCCTTCTGCCCAAACTATCACTTTCCAACTCAACCTCTGAACATTCTCCATAATATGATTGGATTAATAAGACACACACAAGTTTTCCATCTTTGCTCCAAGTGAGATCCTTATGTGGATGATTAATTCCCACTTACAGTCCTCCATCTACCTCCACTGCTATAAAATTCTGGTCAGTGGCAGGTGGATGAGAATTGGAAGTTTTTTTTACTGAATATGTTGAAAAGGCAGGAACAGAGAGTGGTGTCGGGAGATCATAATTTGACTGTGCCCTACATGCACCTGCAGTATCCCCGGTGATGTAACCACTTCATTCTAGTTGCTAGACAATGTTTTTCTGATTTGGTCGGAAATAGGGATTTGGACCCCGATGGGAAGAGTTGCATATGAATAAGCAATGAAGTTCAAAGTTCAGAAGAGTGTGCACAGAAGCATTTGACAAAAATTTGATACTGAAACATTAGTAACTTTACACCAGTCAATTAATGGACAGCAAGGAGATCACAGATGCTGGAGGTTTTGAAAAAGAAAATATACTGCAAGCACTCAGTAGGCCATTGAACACATTTGGAGAGATCAGATGAACGAATGTTTCAAATGTATTGACAGGAAAATGTGTAGTTTTGATGTGGCTACCTCCTTAAAACTCAAGGTCATGATAAACCAAAAGTTCCATCTTCAAACAAACTATTCATTGAATTCTACAAGATTTTATTATGGATCTATTCTATTTGTAACCAATGTGATTGACATGTAATTGGCACGTTGTGTCAGAGAGGTTGAGAGAATGACTAAAGAACACCAGATAGAATTTAATATACATAAATGCAAGATACAATATGTTGGCATTGCTTTGAAACATTATGCAAGCAGTGACTGGGTGTTCACTGGAAAGAAAGTTGAATGACAAAAAGAATCTGAATGTCATTTTTGACTTTTCAGTCCAAATTAGCAGTTAATCCAAGCTTGATTTAAATTGTGGATTCTTCTTATGTTGAATATAAATTATAGGACAGAAAATAAAAGGCTGGTCCTTAGTAAATTGAAATAGAAGGCACCAATGGGACTCAATACTGTTCTGCAGTTTCTGCCTCTCTAAGTGCTATGTGTTATTCTGAAAGTATATAAATGACTTGTGACATATTTGGAATATTGATGCAACTTTGGGCATTTTGAAAAATTTATTGATCTCAGAGAAAGCAGCAAATATGATTATTAGAGCTTAAACTATCAGCTTTGAACAAATAAGTGTTTTTATTGAGAACAACAGTTATTGAACAGGCACGATTCAGGTATTTTGTTTATTTGCTTGTGGGACCTGGGCATCACTGGCTGGCCAGCATTTATTGCTTGTCCCGAGTTGCCCTTTAGAAGGTGATGGTGAGCTGCCTTCTTGAACTGCTGCAATCTATGTACTGCAGGTAGAGACCCACGTTTCCTTTAGAAAGGAATGGTGATATATTTCTAAATCAGGACGTTGTGGCTTGGAGGGGAACTTGCAGGTGGTGGTGCCCCCATGTGTCAGTTGCCCTTGTCTTTCTGGATGAAAGTGGCCACGGGTTTGGGAGGTGATGTCAAAAGACCTTTGGTGAATTTCTGCAGTGCGTCTTGTAGATAGTACGCACTGCTGCTACTGAGCATCGGTGGTGGAAGGAGTGGATGCTTATGGATGTGCTGCCAATCAAGCAGCTGTTTTCTTTTTGGATGGAATTAAACTTATTGAGTTTTGAAGGAGCTGCATCCATCCAGGAGGTGGGGAGTATTCCATCACATTCCTGACTTGTGCCTTGTAAATGGTGGACAGGCTTTGGGGAGTCAGGAGGTGAACATCGAACATAGAACTCAGAACTCAGAAAAGTACAGCACAGAACAGGCCCTCCGGCCCATGACGTTGTGCCGAGGCTTCATCCTAATGTATAATAAAATAACCTTACCGCATGCACCCCTCAATTCACTGCTGTCCATGTGCATGTCCAGCAAGCGCTTAAATGTCCCTAATGACTCTGCTTCCACCACCCCCGCTGGCAATGCATTCCATGCATTCACAACTCTCTGCGTAAAGAAGAGATTTACTGTGGTGAGTTACTCACCAAAGTATTCTGAGCCTCTGACCTGCTCTTGTAGCCGTGTTTAGGTGGCCAGTCGAGTTAAGTTTCTGGTTAATGATAATGCTCAGGATTCATTCACCATTGAATGTCAAGGGGTATTGGTTAGAGGTGCCCGAAATTCTCAGATGTTGATAATGCAAGCAGGTTAACATAAACTGTGATTGCAGAAATAGACGACGTAACTATTACTTTTACACTTGAAGGATGGTATGTGTCAAAATAAAATGGGCTGGATATAACATGACCTCGACCCTGTCCTATTCCCCCTTGTCCATGAACTCCCCACATACGTTCGAGACACCACCCACGCCCACCACCACCTCCAAGACTTCCGTTTCCCTGGCCCCCAATGCCTCATCCTCACCATGGATATCCAATCCCTCTACACTTCCATCCACCATGACCAGGGCCTCCAAGCCCTCCGTTTTTTCCTCTCCAGACGTCCCCAACAGTACCCTTCCACCGACACTCTCATTCGTTTGGCCAAACTGGTCCTCACCCTTAACAATTTCTCCTTCGAATCCTCCCACTTCCTCCAGACCAAAGGGGTAGCCACGGGCACACATATGGGCCCCAGCTATGGCTGTCTCTTTGTTGGCTACGTAGAACAGTCGATCTTCCATAATTACACCGACACCACTCCCCACCTCTTTCTCCGCTACATTGATGACTG
>NC_057716.1:39763136-39767069 GCF_004010195.1 Chiloscyllium plagiosum
TGACTTGTCCGGATTTGTCCTACCTGCCTATCTCCTTTTCCACCTATCCACTCCACCCTCTCCTCCCTGACCTATCACCTTCATCCCCTCCCCCACTCACCTATTGTACTCTACTCTATGCTACTCTCTCCCCGCCCCCACCCTCCCCTAGCTTATCTCTTCACGCTTCAGGCTCTCTGCCTTTATTCCTGATGAAGGGCTTTTGCCCGAAACGTCGATTTCGTTGCTCCTTGGATGCTACCTGAACTGCTGTGCTCTTCCAGCACCACTGATCCAGAATATAACATGCTCTGACCAAGTGGATTTTCCGCAGGGGTGCATCAAATAAATTGCGTGGCTGACATACCACATTCCCAACCACCACTGAGCTCTTCATAGTGTCATAGAGTCATAGAGATGTACAGCATGGAAACAGACCCTTCGTCCAACTCGCCAATGCTGACCACATATCCCAACCCAATCTAGTCCCACCTGCCAGCGCCTGGCCCATATCCCTCTAAACCCTTCCTATTCATATACCCATCCAAATGCCTTTTAAATGTTGTAATTGTACCAGCCTCCACCACTTTCTCTGGCAGCTCATTCCATACACGTACCACCCTCTGCATGAAAAAGTTGTCCCTTAGGTCTCTTTTATATATTTCCCCTCTCACCCTAAACCTATGCTCTCTACTTCTGGACTCCCCACCAGGGAAAAGACTTTGTCTCTCCCATTATATACGAGAGTTGGAGGGTGTCTGAAATTGGCAACTGCCCCATCTTATACAATTAATAATTGAGAATTGAGCACAATTAACCACATTATCATTTTGGGGTCAAGATTAGAGTGGTGCTGGAAAAGCACAGGAGGTCAGGCAGCATCCGAAAAGCAGGAAAGCCCTTCACCAGGAATGAGCATTGAGCATGTTCAAGACAGAAATTGATTGACTTCTGGAGATTAATGATACTGAAGGATACGGAAAGGGTGTAGGAAAGTGACATTAAGATAGAAGATGGTCCATGATTTATGTGAATGTCAGGGTCGCCACAATGGGATAAATAGCCTACTTTATCCTGATGTTTCTATGATTAATTACACTGATATTATGTTGTTCATTATTTTTTCTGGAATCATGTAAGTGTTATTTGTGGTGTACAGTTAATAAGAGCTAAATATTGTGGATCATAATATTCTTTTGATAACTGCACATTTTAAGAGAAATCAAGGAGAACTTCAATTGAATTTTATTTTGAAGAATGTTTTTCTTGTGACTATTTCTTTTCTTTTTTTAACAAATACATTAAGGACAAAAGGGTAACTAGGGAGAGAATAGGGCCCCTCAAAGATCAGCAAGGTGGCCTTCGTGTGGAGCCGCAGAAAATGGGGGACATTGGTGAGTTGGACGAAGGGTCTGTTTCCATGCTGTACATCTCTATGACTCTATGACACTATGAAGAGCTCAGTGGTGGTTGGGAATGTGGTATGTCAGCCACGCAATTTATTTGATGCACCCCTGCGGAAAATCCACTTGGTCAGAGCATGTTATATTCTGGATCAGTGGTGCTGGAAGAGCACAGCAGTTCCAGCAAGGTGGCCTTTGTGTGGAGCCACAGAAAATGGGGGGGATACTAAATGAATATTTTGCATCAGTATTTACTGTGGAAAAGGATATGGAAGATATAGACTGTAGGGAAATAGATGGTGACATCTTGCAAAATGTCCAGATTACAGAGGATGAAGTGCTGGATGTCTTGAAATGGGTAAAGGTGGATAACTCCCCAGGACCTGATCAGGTATACCCTAGAACTCTGTGGGAAGCTAGAGAAGTGATTGCTGGGCCTCTTGCTGAGATATTTGTATCATCGATAGTTACAGGTGAGGTGCCGAAAGACTGGAGGTTGGCAAACATGGTACCACTGTTTAAGAAGGGACAAGCCAGGGAACTATAGACCAGTGAGACTGATCTCGGTGGTGGGCAAGTTGTTGGAGGGAATCCTGAGGGACAGGACGTACATGTATTTGGAAAGGCAAGGACTGATTAGGGATAGTCAACATGGCTTTGTGCATGGGAAATCATGTCTCACAAACTGGATTGAGTTTTTTAAAGAAGTAACAAAGAGGCTTAATGAGGGCAGAGTGGTAGATGTGATCTGTATGGACTTCAGAAAGGCGTTTGACAAGGTTCCCCATGGGAGACTGGTTAGCAAGGTAGGTCTCAAGGAATACAGGGAGAACTAGCCATTTAAATACAGAACTGGCTCAAAGATAGAAAACAGAGGGTGGTGGGGGAGGGTTGTTTTTCAGACTGAAGGCGTGTGACCAGTGGAGTGCCACAAGGATTGGTGCTGGGCCCTCTACTTTTTGTTATTTACATAAATGATTTGGATGCGAGCATAAGAGATACAGTTAGTAAGTTTGCAGATGACACCAAAATTGGATGTGTAGTGGACAGTGAAGAGAGTTACCTCAGATTACAACAAGATCCTGACCAGATGGGCCAATGGGCTGAGAAGTGGCAGATGGAGTTTAATTCAGACAAATGTGAGGTGCTGCATTTTGGGAAAGCAAATCTTAGCAGGACTTATACACTTAATGGTAAAGTCCTAGGGAGTGTTGCTGAATAAAGAGACCTTGGAGCGCAGGTTCATAGCTCCTTGAAAGTGGATTCGCAGGTAGACAGGATAGTGAAGAATGCGTTTGGTATGCTATCCTTTATTGGTCAAGAGTATTGAGTACAGGAGTTGGGAGGTCATGTTGTGGCTGTACAGGACATTGGCTAGGCCACTGTTGGAATATTGCTTGTAATTCTGGTCTCCTTCCTATCAGAAAGATGTTGTAAAACTTGGAAGGGTTCAGAAAAGATTTACCAAGGATGTTGCCAGGGTTGGAGGATTTGAGCTTTAGGGAGAGGCTGAACAGGCTGGGGCTGTTTTCCATGGAGCATCGGAGGCTGAGGGGTTTACAAAATTATGAGGGGCATGGATAAGGTAAATAGGAAAATCCTTTCCCTAGGTTTGGGGAGTTCAGAACTAGAGGGCATAGGTTTAGAGTGAGAGGGAAAAGATATTAAAGAGACCTACAGGGCAACGTTTTCACACAGCGGGTGGTACGGGTATGGAATGAGCTGCCAAAGGAAGTGGTGGAGGCTGGTACAATTGCAATACTTAAGAGGCATCAGGATGAGCATATGAATAGGAAAGGAAGGGATATGGGCCGAGTACTGCCATGTGGGACTAGATTGGTCGGCATGGATGGGTTGGACTGAAGGGTCTGTTTCCATGCTGTACATCTCTATGATTCTATTTATGACTAGAACAAGTTGTATGAAGCTTATAATGATCAAATTGTACATTCACTCATGTTGGACACCAGACATCAATAGGTAAGTAGAAATGTCTGGTTTGTTTGGGGAATGGGTACCATTTTAATAGCAGATAAGGCAGTGTACATATTGGCATGAATTGTCCGTGGAGCTGCTGTCTGTATCAGATTCCATTCTGCTCCTTTTTTTTTCATCCCAATTGTGCTTCACATTGTGACTTCCTGTCTCAGCTTCTTCAGAAATGTGAGGTATACCTGAATGGTTGGGGAAAGACATGCCATGACCTTTTTTTTTTACAGCATTAACTGCTATATTCTAGTAGGTCTTCAATCTTGCTATATACAATGAAATCATAACATTCAAACTTGGTTACATTGACACTCTGGTTCTGTAGAGGTCCGACTCCCGACTCCCACAGCTACCTGGACCACACCTCCTCCCATCCTGCCCCCTGTAAAAACGCCATCCCATTCTCCCAATTCCTTCGACTCCGCTGCATCTGCTCCCAGGAGGACCAGTTCCAAAAACGCACAACCCAGATGGCCTCCTTCAAGGACCGCAATTTCCCCCCCGACGTGGTCGACGATGCCCTCCACCGCATCTCTTCCACTTCCCGCTCCTCCGCCCTTGA
>NC_057716.1:39767582-39787185 GCF_004010195.1 Chiloscyllium plagiosum
GGTGGATGGGAGATCCCCCGAGGTGATGAGGTTATGGACGGTCTGGGAGATAATGGTTTGTTCTTTCCACCTATCACATTTCCGACGCCCCTCCCCCAAGTCCCTCCTCCCTACCTTTTATCTTAGCCTGCTGGACAAACTTTCCTCATTCCTGAAGAAGGGCTTATGCCCGAAACGTCGATTCTCCTGTTTCCTGGATGCTGCCTGACCTGCTGCGCTTTTCCAGCAACACATTCCCAGTTCTGTAGAGGTCACCAGCCATTCCTGCTAGCAGGCTAGCAACTCCAACATAATGTTCATGGCTATGTCAACTGACAAGTCCACAGCAGTAACTTCAGATCAGTTGAGCTGTTTGGCTTTCATCAATAGAAACTTACAAGGAGGTTCAGGACAATGTACACTGTGCAGTGGAACTCTTAGGTGAGTCAGTCCAAGATGTATTACATTCCACAATTGAAGACCCGGAGGAGACCAGTGATCCTGAAAAGCCTGATGTGCGAGTTGCTGGTTAGGCGAGCATTTATTACTCACCCTTAATTGTCCAAGAGAAGGTTGTGATGAGGTTTTTTCTCGAACTCCTGTAGTCCTTGGAGTGTAGGGACATTTGCAGTGCTATCAGGGAGGGAGTTCTAGGGTTTTGACCCAGCAACAGTGAATGTATGAAGTTGAAGTTTGTAACATTTTTGAAAGATAATTTGGAAAGAAGCAGAAATATACAGATTGGAGCAAGTAAATTGAGTAAAAAAAGATTAAGATGCATGGGATCCATGGTGTATTGGTTGCTCGGATTCAGAATTGGCTTGCCCATAGAAGGCAGAGGGTCATGGTGGAAGGGTGCTTTTTCTGGCTGGAAGTCTGTGACGAGTGGTGTTCCACAGGGATCTGAACTGGGATCTCTGCTGTTTGTGTTAAATGTAAATCACTTGGATGAAAATGTAGCTGGATAGTTTAGTAGGTTTGCAGACAATGCAAAGATCGGTGGAGTTGTGGATAGTGTGAAAAGTTGTCAAAGGATACCCCTGGATATAGATCAGTTGTAGATATGGGTGGAGAAATGGCAGATGGAGTTTAATCTGTGTAAGTGTGAGGTTCTGCACTTTGGGAGATCAAATGTTAAGGGAAAGTATTGGCAGTTAATGGCAAAACCCTGATCAGCATAGATATACAGAGGGATCTTAGGGTTCAAGTCCATTGCTCCCTGAAAGTGGCTACGCAAGTAGATAGGGTGGTAAAGAAGGTGTATGGCATGCTTGCCTTTCTTGGTCAGGGCACTGAATACAAGAGTTAGGATCTCATGTTGCAGTTTTCTAAAACTTTGGTTCGGCTACAATTAGAGTATTGCATTCACTTCTGGTGACCACATAGAACATAGAACATAGAAAAATACAGCGCAGTACAGGCCCTTTGGCCCTTGATGTTGCACCGTTCCAAGCCCACCTAACCTACACTAGCCCACTATCCTCCATATGCCTATCCAATGCCCGTTTAAATGCCCATTAAGAGGGAGAGTCCACCACTGCTACTGGCAGGGCGTTCCATGAACTCACGACTCGCTGAGTAAAGAATCTACCCCTAACATCTGTCCTATACCTACCACCCCTTAATTTAAAGCCATGCCCCCTTGTAATAGCTGACATTACAGGAAGGATGTGGAGACTTTGGAGAGGGTGCAGGAAAGGTTTAATAGGATGTTGCCTGGATTAGAGGGATTAAGGGGAGGCTAGAAAAACTTGGGTTTTTATTTCTGGAGTGGCAGAGTCTGAGGAGAAACTTGAGAGAAGTCTATAAAATTATGAGATGCATAGATAGAGTTGATGGTCAGAATCTTTTTCCCAGAGTTGAAATGTCGAAAACTAGGGGCCATGCATTTAAGGTGACAGGGGGAAAGTTCAAAGGAGTTGTGAGGGGCATGTTTTTTACACAGTGATAGGAGTCTGAAATACACTGCTGGGTGATGGTGGAGGTAGGTGTGGTAGGGGTATTTAAGGGACTTCTCGATTAAGTCCAAAAGCAAGGAATGGAAGGAAAAGGACCAAGGGCAGGCAGAAGGGATTAGTTTCATTTGGCATCGTGTTTGGTACAACATTGTGGGCCATTTCCTTGCTGTACTGTTCTATGTTCTATGTAGAGTATGTGAATAATTATCAAATATGAATATTACTGATGCATTAATCAGGAGCACAATGGCACAAATATGTTGACGTACCAAGGGTGAAATCCAACAGACATGAAATTTGAAATATCAGCTATTCAGTGTAACTATAAAGGAATCTGGGCAGTTGGCCATTGCCTCTTTTTGTGTCAATTACTTTCTTACATTATTTCATTTTCAAGTGGCACTCAGCAAAATGAACGTTCCACATTTCTTAGCAGTTCAAAGAGAACATGAAGTAGTTTCCTAGGTGATGCATAGTACCGTAAAATGAATGAATAATATGTTTGCAATGGAATTGTCAGTATGGACTACATAGTTATATATAGAAGTGCAATAAACCATTTTAAACAAATGGGAATGCTGGTGCCAGGAAACCATTCACCCCAGTAGGTGACTATTTGCATTTAATATTTTTCACAATTTTTAAGCAATCAGTTACCAATAGCTGATTGATAATATCTGGTAGTAAATATTGCTGGGACTAACAAGTAAAGAAATCCAGCTGGCCCTTTATGTGAATCTTGATCCAGATGTTTACTGAAATTTCTGGCACAGGCTTTGAATGAGCATTAGCAAGTTTACATGGCACCAACCTGATCTCTTTTCCAGCATTAAGTTCCCATGTTAGAGTTTTAACATTTATGCAGCTAACTTCTGAGGTGCACAGCAGGTATTTTCATATTTTGGGGAATGTTCAGTATTAGGTTCAATAATCAGTCAAGACCAGTTTGTAATTAAAATACAGTCTATTTTATTTTGTTACTGGCCGGAATCCTGCCCTGTTGCAGATATGAATGCAGCATTGTTGAAAGAGAAGGACGTTTAAACATCTTAACTGGTCCTGGTATCAGAAAATAGATGTTTCTACAAAATGGGAAAGCAAGCCAGCATATTCTAAATATCACCCTCAAAAGTGGCAATTTGAGCATAATGATGTGGTATTGTTGAAATGAAATTCCTAGTTCTATGAGCCTTTGATGAAAAGAATTACCTGTAAGATACCTAATTTGATCTCTCTATCCTTGTGTACATACATCAGGTTAGCAACACACTGAAAAAGATCAGAGGATTCAAATAACATTTCCTTGGTGAAAACATCTAGCTTTTAGTAAATTGAAGATTTCAACAATTATTAGATGATAGTGTGCTCTAATTGTGGAAGCCAACAACTATTGATTTATGGCAGTCTCTCACTACTTCAAATGGCATCAGTTTTAAGGAATATGGCTGACAAAACACTGTCCTCTATGACCTCAGATACAAACGGTCCACAGCAGATGGAATAGACTATTGATAATGGAGAATACAAATGGTTTGATACTGTGGTATTGACTGCTGACCAAAATATTTGAAGAAACTATTAGTCTCACTTCCTGTTAATCTGTGGAGATCGAAATCATCCCCGGGCCCAGATTTTGGGAATCGGTGCTAATGATACAAAGCAGAATAGTCACTCTGCAGATGGGATGCATTCTTTGTTGCTGTCAGAAGTAAAGGTGGATATTGTGGAGGTTCTGACCTTCCAATTCTTCTTGAACTAAGAAGTGATGATGGAATACTGGTGCACGGTAAATTTCACACCTGCAATAACAAAAAGAATGACAAATACAGGCCAATAAGTGTAACATCAGTGCTGAGAAATGTCAAGGGCAATAATCTGGGGCAAAATTAATTTGTTCTTATAAAGTTATTAAAGGCATTGTTCATATTTCACCAAGTTAACTGTGTTTATTGATGACATAATGAAATGGGTTGGTAAAGATAGTACAGTTGGTGTGCATTTTGAGCTATCAAAAGATGTTTGATTAAAATACCACAGAACAGACCTGTAACCACACAATTAACTTGTTAACTGAAGTGAGATTAAAGGACAATGGCTGCATGAACATAAAAGATTCCAGGTGGCATAAAATATCCTAGTAGACATTAGTAATGAACAGTTGTTTGTCCAAACTGGAAAAAAGTGTGCAATGCTATCCCCTAGAGGTTAGTGTAGAGGCCACTGTTTAATTGATATCTATCTGGAACGCAGGTTATAATTCAAAGATTGCATATGACACAAAACTCAAGAATAATATAAATAGTAAGGCAAACCCCAGTGGATGTGGACTGCTGAAATGGGCAGGGAGACCTGAAGTGATTCAATTTGGGAGGATGAGTGAGAAGAGACAATGTGAATACAATATTCCAGTTTTGAAGTACAAAGCAGGAAGTGTGAGCCCTGATGACCAAGTGTGGGCGATGGGGGAGGGATTAGGGAACGTACACACAAGCCTTGTAGGTGGTATGACAAATTGAAAAGGTTGCTGAGAGGTGTACGAGATCCAAGGCTTTATAGAACAATGCATCAAGCAGGACTCTAACTTCTAAAGGGAAGTGAGCCCTGATGCAGGTTCTAGGTTAAAATCCTGAAAAAGAGAGTTTGATTGAGAACCCAATACAAATGTAACTTCTTCCAGATTTGACTTGAGTTTGCCATGGATTGGGGAACACCCATACAGGTGTCAGGATAATTATTAAAATATTCAGGTGAGTAATTCGCTTTGATGTTAACTCTTAACTTTAAAAGACAGTGTCCAAGTTTCCCAACTTCCCTACATCTTGTCAGTGTCAATGAGGCAGGAACACTGCAGGCATTCTGATTGTTTAATAAAATGAATTTGCAGGAATTGTTCAGCTTGTGGCCAGCGACAGTGAAAGGCTTGTACTTAGAGGAATTGTTCTGGGAATCTGGAATCACTACTTCTCTAATTGAAACTTAACTTTTGCAAGTTATTTCCAATTTTACCTTGCACATTTTTTCATGTGATTTCCATTCTGTTCATTTCATTGGCACTGTAAAAATGAGAGAAAAACACACACCAGGAGCCTGGGCCTCTGGTGAGGAACAACAAGTAGCAGCCACACCAGCAATAGTAAAGCAAGGGCCATAATCATGGCTGTGGAACCAGCAGTAACAATGTGAGGGACAGCAACAATCCCAGCAGCAAAGGATCTGGGCACAGAACTGCACTGGAAGGTGACACCTCCAGCACAGGATCTACTCTGAAGGCGGTGAGCTTCAATATAATGGAGCTATGGTTGAGAGTCTCATGCTTTTGCAGCAGGCCATTGCTGACATCTGCAGTCCCCTGAACCAGCTTGTGTTTTCAATGATTTCAAGGTCACCACAGCTTTGAATTTCTTCACCTCCAGTACTGTCCAATATGCATGGGAGATAATTTCAGAATATTGTAATCTATTTTTCGCAAATGCATCTCCCAGGCCACAGATGCTTTGGCAAATTCACAGAATTGGTATATTTGGAAAACACGGATAATGCCAGTCAGACACAGAGAGCTGTTAGTTTCACTAAAGAACGTAGAACAATACAGCGCAGAACAGGCCCTTTGGCCCTCGATGTTGTGCCAACCTGTGAACAAATCTAAGCCTATTTCCCCTACACTATCCCATCATCATCCATATGCTTATCCAAGGACTGTTTAAATGTCCCCAATGTGGCTGAGTTAACTACTTTGGTAGGCAGGGCATTCTACGCCCTTACCATCTCTGAGTAAAGAACCTGCCTCTGACATCTGTCTTAAATCTATGACCCCTCAATTTGCTGCTATTGCCCCCTCGAACAAGCAGACGTCATCATCCTAGGAAAAAGACTTTCACTGTCCACTCTATCTAATCCTCTGATCATCTTGTATGTCTCTATTAAATCCCCTGTAAGCCTTCTTCTCTCCAATGAGAACAGACCCAAGTCTCTCAACCTTTCCTCATAAGACCTTCGCTCCAGACCAGGCAACATCCTGGTAAATCTCCTCTGCACCTTTTCCAATGCTTCCACATCCTTCCTGTAATGGGGAGATCAGAACTGTACACAATACTTCAAGTGAGGCCACACCAGCATTTTGTACAGTTGCAGCATGACATCACTGCTCCAGAACTCAATCCCTCTACCAATAAAACCTAACATACCATGTGCCTTCTTAACAGCACTATCAATCTGGGTGGCAACTTTCCGGGATCTATGTACATGGGCACCAAGATCCCTCTGTACATCCTTACCACCAAGAATCTTTCCATTGACCTAGTATTCTGCCTTCCTGTTTTTCTTCCCAAAGTGACTCACCTCTCATTTACCTGCATTGAATTCTATTTGCCATCTCTCAGCCCAATTCTGCAGTTTATCCAAGTCCGCCTGTAATCTGCAACATTCTTCCACACTGTCCAGCACTCCACTGACTTTAGTATCAACTGCAAACTTACTAACCCATCCACCTCCTCCTGCATCCAAGTTATTTATAAAAATGACAAACAGCAGTGGTACCAAAACAGATCCTTGTGGCAAACCACTATTAACCGAACTTCAGGCTGAATATTTTCTACCAGCCACCACTCGCTGCCTTCTTACAGAAAGCCAGTTTCTAATCCAAACTGCTAAATCACCCTCAAACCCATGACTCCGCATTTTCTCCAACAGCCTACCATGAGGAACCTTATCAAAGGCTTTACTGAAGTCCATGTACACCACGTCAACTGCCCTACCCTCATCTACATGCTTGGTCATCTTCTCAAAAAACTCAATGACGTTTGTGAGACATGTCCTATTCTCGACGAAACCAGGTTGACTATTTCCAATCAAATTGTTGCTTGCTGGATGATTATAAATCCTATCTCTTATAATCCTTTCCAAAACATTTCCTACAACAGACGTAAGGCTCACTGGTCTATAATTACCTGCGTCATCTTTGCTGCCCTTCTTGAACAAGGGCGCAGTATTTGCAAACCTCCAGTCCTCTGGTACTAAACCTGTAGACAATGACAACTCAAAGATCAAAGACAAAGGATCGGATTTATCCCCTCGGATAAATCCCATCTGGCCCATGGGACTTATCTACTTTCAGACATTCTAGAATTGCTAACAACTCCTCCTTACTAATCTCAATCCTTTCAAATCTAATAGCCTGTCTCTCAGTCTTCTCCTCTACAATATTCTCCTTTTCTTGAATGAAAACATTTGAGAAATATACGCACCTCTCTGATCTCCACAGGGTCCACACACAACTTTCCACTTCTATCTTTGACTGGTCCTATTCCTATCCTAGTCATTCTTTTATTCCTCACATACCTATAGAAAGCTTTAGGGTTACCCTTTATTCTACCTGCTAAAGACTGCTCATGTACCCTCCTTGCTCTTTTTAACTCTGTCTTTAAATCCTAACTAGCTAATCTGTAACACTCCATCGCCTCATCTGAACTATCTCGTTTTATCGTCACATAAGCGTCCTTCTTCTGCTTAACAAGAGATACAATTTCTTTAGTAAATCATAGTTCCCTTACCTTATGACTTCCTCCCTGCCGGACAGGGACATACCTATCAAGGACACACAATATCTGTTCCTTAAACCAGCTGCACATTTTGATTGTCCCCATCCCCTGCATTTTACGACTTCATTCTATGCCTCCAAAGTCTTGCCTAATCGCATTATAATTGCCCTTCCCCCATCTATAACTCTTGCCCTGTGGCATGTACCTATCCCTTTCCATCGTGAAACTAAACATAACCGAATTATGGTCACTCTCTCCAAAGTGCTCACTTACCACTAAATCAAACACCTGGCCTGGTACATTACCAAGTACCAGATCCAGTGTGGCCTCCCCTCTTGTTGGGAGGAGCACTGGGCAGCTGTCCATTCCTTTTCTGTCTCCATGCCTGAAGCTACGGTGTGAGCTCTTCTCTATCCACATCATCCTCAGCCTCGAAGATGTGCCACATTGACTCCAGTCGCTGCTTGAGCTTTGAAACCTAGAGCTCATGCTTCTGCAGCTGACAACATCTCCTGCACTGTGGTCATGTTTATGACTTGGCGCATATTACAGCTCTGTCTTCAGATCTATCCAGAAACCCGAATGACTCACAACTGAACCGGCTGAAATGATTATTTTATAATTGCTCTGGTGTTGATTTGACTCTGGTTGTCACATCTTTCCTGACTCACTGTTAGGTCTACTCATAGGAGTCAGCTAGTGAGTCTTCAGAAGAGTATGCCATATGCTGTAAGCTAGTCAGTGATATTGTAAAGAGTACTGTGTGGATCCCTGTGGGAGATGTAGCTCCTCCATGTATAAGTAGTTCAGATCTCAATGCTCACCTTCAAGTAGTCATAAAATAGCTAGTCATTAAAGATGTGGAATCCCTTCTCATTGATAAATACTCCAGAATCATCTGAGGGTATTTTGATTGCCAATTGTGTGCATTCAATAACTCCCTGCACTTGTGGGAGTCCAGCCACAGGTCTCTGGTACAGAGTCTGTCCCAGAAGGAAAGGGGGGGAAAGGAGGAGAGTGATCGTCATTGGGGGACTCAATAGTTAGAGGGTCAGATAGAGGGTTTATTGGGAACGAAAGAGACTCACAGTTGGTGTGTTGCCTCCCAGATGCCAGGGTCCGTGATGTCATAGATCATGTCTTTGGGGTCCTGAAGGGAGAGGGTGACAAGCCCCAAGTCGTGGTCCATGTAGGTACCAATGACATAGGTAGAAAGAGGGATAGGGATGTAAGGCAGGATTTCAGGGAGCTAGGGTGGAAGTTAGAACAAAGAGTTGTTATCTCTGGTTTGTTACCTGTGCCACGTGTTAGCGAGGCGAAGAACAGGGAGAGATATCAGCTGAACATGTGGCTGCAGGGATGGTACAGGAGGGAGGGTTTCAGGTATATGGATAATTAGGACTCATTCTGGGGAAGGTGGGGTCTTCACTTGAGCCAGAGGGGTACTAATATCCAGAATGGGAACTTTGTTGGTGCTATTCGGATGGGTTTAAACTAGCTCAGCAGGGGCATGGGAACCTGTGGTGTAGTTCCAGTGCTCAGGAGAGTAGGGAAGACATGGACAGAATTGCACGGTCACAGGAGTGTGCTGGCAGACAGCAAGCTGGCTTGAAGTGTGTCTACTTCAATGCCAGAAATATCCGAAATAAGGAATGTGAGCTTGCAGCATGGATAGGTACTTGGAACTTAGATGATGTGGCCACTTCAGAGACATGGATAGAACAGGGTCAGGAATGGATGTTGCAGGTTCCAGGGTTTAGATTTTTCATTAAGAACAAGCAAGACAGTAAAAGAGGGGGAGGTGTGGCTTTGTTAGTCAAGGACAGTATAACGGTGGCTGAAAGAACTTTTGACGAGGACTCGTCTACTGAGGTGGTATGGGCTGAGGTTAGAAACAGGAGAGGAGAGGTCACACTGCTGGGAGTTTTTTTATAGGCTTCCGCAAAGTTCCAGTGATGTGACGGAGAGGATCGGCAAAATGATTCTGGGCAGGAGTGAAAGGAACAGGGTGGTCATTATGGGGGGCTTTAACTTCCCCAACATTGACTGGAAATGCTATAATTCTAGTACATTGGATGGATCAGTTTTAGTCCAATGTGTGCAGGAGGGTTTTCTGATACAGTATGCAGAGCAGGTAGAGTATCAGTCTGCTCTGGTCCCACTCTCAAATCAGTTTTCTGTTTTTGAAGCTGATGCTGAAGTTGGTTCCTCAAGGGGGTGCAGTCAGAGTCAAGCTTCTGACCGACTGTACAGGATGAGAGGGAGAAAGAAGAGGAACAATTGTGAAAAGGGGTTCACTTGTTTGGAGAAATAGAGGCATTTCTGTGGCTGGAGACCAGACTCCAGGATGGTATGTTGCCTCCCTGCTGCCAGGGTCAAGACTATCATAGAGCAGCTGCAGGAGATTCTCTGGAGGCCATCGTCCACATTCGTACCAATGACTTATTGGAAAGGGGATCGTAGTCATGCAATCAGAATTAACAAAGTTCAGATTGCATTGTGTAAATACCATGTTGTGGCACTAACAGAGAACCTGGCTAAGGAAACACAGGGCTGGATATTAAATATTCCTGACTGCAAGACATTCAGAAGAGACAGAAAAGAAGAAAAAGAGAAAGGGTGGCAGTTTTGGTTTAGGAGAGCTTTGCAGTGCTGGAAGAGAGGATAATCCTAGAGGATTCAAGAACTGAATTGATTTGGCTAGAGCTAAGGAACAAAAACAGCCAATGAAGAGATAACAGGTTGAATGACCACTTTCAGTGCTGTAATGTTTCTGTGAATTTGTGATTCACTTTTATGTGGGTAAATATGGTCATCAGGGCTGGAGAGGACGGATCAGAACACCACACATTTCACACACCAAGCTTTAGTGATGGCATCAGGAATTAATATTCTCAGTTATATGGAATGACTCAAGAAATTCCTCAGAGGAGGGAAGTTTAAACATTGATTTCGTAGAGATTTAATGGAGTAGTGCAAAACTGTTTCTAGTTGCAGAAGGCTAAGTAATAAGAGGTAAAAACAATGACTGCAGATGCTGGAAACCAGATTCTGATTAGTGGTGCTGGAAGAGCACAGCAGTTCAGACAGCATCCAAAGAGCTTCGAAATCGACGTTTCGGGCAAAAGCCCTTCATCAGGAACAAACTCGCCTTTTATTCCTGATGAAGGGCTTTTGCCTGAAACGTCGATTTCGAAGCTCTTTGGATGCTGACTGAACTGCTGTGCTCTTCCAGCACCACTAATCCAGAAATAAGTAATCAGAGGTCTTAGATCAAAAATAGTTTTACAAAAAAAACCCAGCAATAATATAAGGAAAATATATTTTGTGCAATGAGCAGTTATGATCTAAAATGAACTGCCTGAAAGGGCAATTGAAAAAAATTCAGTTATAATTTTCAAAACATAATTGGATCAGTCCTGAAATTTACAATGTTGGGGGAAACAGTATGAAACTAATTGTATCACTGTTTCAATGAGCAAGCACAGGCCAATGGCGTCCTTCTGCACTCTATCATTTTGTACTTCTGTGACTGATATCACTATTGGTACATATTAGTGACATCTTTCAATTCTTAACCCAAACACCTGTATCTTTTATTACTTCTTGGGTTTAATTCCCGAATCCCTTGCTTATTGCAGCTGTAGCAGGAACCACCCAATTCTCCTTGAAAATGAAACTACTAACTTATCATGAAATAACATTTCACCAAAAATCATCTGACATTTATAATCATTCCTGGGCTTACTGCCAACATTTAAGCACAGAATATTTTGAAGGAATGGTACATGTTTTGATCAATAGTCTTTTTCATTTGAATTGTACTAAATTTTGACTGTGAAATGCTAGTCTGTAAAATGAGTGGAAGCAAAGTTTTCTGCGATTTGGAACACATTGGTGGGAATGTTCTTTTGCCTGTAGCAATTGGCTTTGAAATCTAATCTTCTGAATGATTGGCACTAATAAATATTCCCATCCTACTGGCAGACAGCAAGGGCACAGCCCAGGGCAAGAACATCAGTACTTGGCCATTGATTGGCAACCACAATTCTCAAAAATGGTTTATCTTCTCAATTGTAAGTAATTGATGCCGATTTGAAAACCTGCCTCTTTCGATGTTGATGCTTGAGAGAAGAGAGGTTTGAAATGATTGTGACACAACATTCACCATCACATATCAAGACCACATAACTCAGGGGAACTTGACATAATAGTAGCACATTCCAAATAAATTATTTTTATGTCTGTTAAAAAAATAAATACGTGAATTACGACAGACACAAAGTAAATAATAAAACTTGTTTTGCTGTGCTTTCCTCATTGAAGTTTCTGTCTTATTTTGCTATTGTAGATTCTGATTCCCACGCTGTACTCTCTGTTTATGACAACTTAAACAAAGAGAATCCAGATGGACAGCTGGATGAAGACATCAACATGGACAACAAATCTCCTGGGGATTTTGGCACTGCATTTGGAACTAATGACCCTGGAAAACCCTCAGTCAGGTTAGAAAGACTGCATTAAAACTGAAGGGAAGATACTGTAGATCTAAAACAAACTGTAGAAATGTTCAGCAAATTTTATAACTGAAGAGAAAAGACAGGCTGTGATATTTTGGATGTGTTCCCTGAAGAGTACATGCTCAAATTTATGGCCTCCTCTTTCCTCTTCCCAGATATTTCCAGAGTTTACTAAAAACAATGCAGAAATGTGATATGAAGCATATGTTAATAAAGTGGAATTGCATCTTTTTATAAGGGTTATTGTACAACATGGTTTTCTATGGTGAAATCCAGCAGCTTTTCCATAACAGGCAGGATTTATTTTCAGGCAGAGGGTTCCCTGTTCCGTCACCTGATTTATAAGTGGGGAATGTATCCAAAGTGATACTGGCTACCCCTTAGATTTTTAATGTTTGACAGGTTCAGATGAGGATGAGATCTCTGTCCCAATTTTGGGACAAAATACTGCCTTGGAGAGCTGCCAGCTAAATGGATTGGCCAGCAGCTCTGCAGTTTCAATTGTGCTGAGTTTGGCCTGTGGCCACCACTGAGGCTTACAGGTAGTACCTCAAGAAAAGGAGCTAATGGAGCTGGATTAGAGTCTGGGATATTGACTGTTTTTGGATGACAGAGCCAGCAAAGGTCTGGGTTTGGAATGAGATCCCCCACCCCAACCACTTACTTGATACTAGCCCATGCAGCTAATGTGGCCAGGACACCTAACTGGTGTGGGTGTCCTCCTGCTGTGGGCAAAATAGTGATGGGACCAGGGTGAAGCAGGACCCTGTAAAATAGGAGCCAGGCCTTAGGAAAGCGGAAAATGGTGAGTAGGCACGATACCACATTTTCGGAACCTTCTTCCTCCTTCAAACATGCAGATAGGGAACTGAATATACTGCTACTGAAATAGCATAAATTAAACAATAGGATTATTTGCTAAATAACATAAACCCCCATATATCAGGTTTCTATCCATCTTCCAGTTATTGTGTCTAAGCACAGTCTCAACATTCTGGCAATAAATTTCTTTGTTTTATCACCTGAACAAAATTTCGGCTTGTGCAAACTGCAGTGTGTCTGCTTATAGAATCCCTACAGTGTGGAAACAGGTCATTTGGCCCATCAAGTCAACACTGACCCTCTGAAGAGTAACCCACCCAGACCCATTCCCCTTGACTAACGCACCTAATGTACACATTCATGAACACTAGGGGCAATTTAGCATGGCCAGTTCATGTAACCAGCACATCTTTGGATTGTGGGAGGAAACCAAAGCACCCAGAGGAATCCCACGCAAACACGGACAGAATGTGCAAGCTTCACACAGACAGTAATCTAATCTAATTTTTAAAAGTTGCCTGAGGCTGGAATTGAACCTGGGTCCCTGGTGCAGTGATACAGCAGTGCTAATCACTGAGCCACTGTGCCATCCTACATGCTTCCCCACTTAGTTTTAATTCACCCAATATCTCAGGGGCTTTTCTGGTTCCCACTTTTATAGTGAGACTTGCTAGGCAAGACTATTGACAGCAATAAACTTTTCGAAGGGAGCAAAGCCGTAACACACATTAAATGAATTCAACTCAGTTTTTACACAGTGGAGTATGTGACAAATTGTTTCTCTTTGAGGAAAATGGTCACATAGAGGTAATGACAATTAACTCATCACAACTTGTTAGTTCACAAAGTTCATTGTTATAGAATACCAGATTTAGTATTGAATCTGTACCAAAGGCCTGTTCGTTATTTGTTAGATTGAGGCTGCCTGTCTTTTCACTGTTGTGTTGTACTGATGTTTTCTGATTTATACTGTATAATTTTGAGTCCAGTTTATCATTGCCACATTTTTTGTGGGAAAATTGGAAATACCTCTGTATTATACTGTTTTATTGAATGGCTGTATCTAGTATAGCTAAAATCATATTTTTCAGAACAATTTGGTTTGATTATCAGTGAAGTCAACAGATTTGTACAATACATGTGTTTTAATTTATAATTGTATTGGTAAAGTTTTAAAATTAAAATCTCTATTTGTATGAGCATACTCAGTAACAAAACTAAAATTCTGTTCAAACATGATGTCTATCACGATGTTTCTGAGATAAAACAGCATGAACTGTGAGATATGCTCAGCAGGTCTGGTGCATCTGTAGACCTGATTTTGATTCCTGCTCAGAATTGAAGGAAGGTTAAAAGAAAAAGTCATGGGTTTTGTGCTGTTGAAAGTGAGGAAGACTAAAGGAGATGTTTGGATAGCATAAGAATATGGAGGAAATTAAGTAACAACAGAGTAACGGGAAAACTGTTGAATTAAAGAAACAAAGTGTTAATCCAGATTTAGTATTAATGTCAGGATAGTGACAACCCTACCTGAAAACAAAACTGTGGGGAAACAAAATGTGCATTGGGACTTGGGGAAAATGAGTCAAAACGGAGGACAAAGGTCATAGCCTTTTGAGCTCAATAAGTCATTAAACAAAGCCACCGAGATGGCAGATGAGATGCTGTTCCTCAAGTTTGCATTGAGCTTCAGTAGATTGTTGCAGGTCAGGTGCAGGTTGTTGGGCATGAGAGTAAGGTGATGAATTGAAATTGCAAAGGACCGGGAAGATCTGGGTCAGGTTGGGAGACTGAACAGGTTCCACAAAACGATCATCCATTCTGCATTTGATTTCACCAGCATAGAGGAGACCACATTGTGTGCAGCAAATACAGTATAATAATGTGAAAGAAGTACAAGTGAATCACAGTTTCACTTGCAAGGAGTATTTGGAGTTTTGGCTGGTGAGGAGAAAGGCATTGGGCTACACTACCTGCAATTGCATTGCAAGGTGCTGCAGGAATAGAATGAAATGTTGAGGGTTATACAAGAATGTAATCAGCTATTGTGAAGGGAATGGCCCTTTAGCATTGCTAATAGTGTAGAAAAGGGAAAGATACATTGGGTGTTGGCATTATGTTGGAAGTGGCAGAGATGGTGGAGAATGATTCTTTGAATGTGAAGGCTAATGAATTGGGACAATCGGAACTTGTAGTTGAGAGCAAAATTACAGGAAATGGACACTATTCATCGGTTGGTTTGGGGTGAATGATGGGGTGGTGGCAGTGGTATGTTCAAGACGGAGCTGAATGTGGCCTTTGTGGCTAACAGGATCAAGGAGTATGGGGAGAAAGAGGCAATAGGATACTGAAAATGCACAATCAGCCATGATCATTTTGAGTGGTGGTGGAGGCTCGAAGGGCTGAATGGCCTACTCCTGCAACTGATCCTCAGTTGAGCAAAAGTGAAGATATATCAGAAGTGGCACGGTGGCTCAGTGGTTAGCACTGTTGCCTCACAGCACCAGGGACCCAGGTTTGATTCCAGCCTTGGGCTACTGTCTGTGTGGAGTTTGCACGTTTGCCCCGTGTCTGTGTGGGTTTCCTCCAGGTGCTCTGGTTTCCTCCCACAGTCCAAAGATGTGCAGGTCAGGTGAATTGGCCATGCTAAATTGCCCATAGTGTTAGGTGCATTAGTCAGAGGGAAATGGGTTTGGGTGGGTTCCTCTTCAGAGGGTCAGTGTGAACTTGTTGGGCTGAAGGGACTGTTTCCACACTGTAGGGAATCTAATCTAAAATCTAAGCACTATTGTGGACATTGGCATCAGAATAAACGGTGTGACAGAAAGTAGCTTACAGAAAGCAGGGTGTGAGGAATGTAATCAAGGTGAGTGTTGGTGGGCTAATAGTGAACATTAGTAAATGGTTATCCCCAGAAATGCAGACAGAGAAGTTGAGGAAGGGAAGGAAGTTATCAGGGATTGGCCATATAAAGATGAGAGGTGGAATCTGGAAGCAAAATTGATGATATTTCCTAGTCAAAAGCTGGATATAGTCAGCAATATACCAAAAAAACGAATTGGGTGACAGACCTGAATAGAACTGGAAAAAGAAATGCTCCACATGTCCCACTAAAAGATAGGCATACTGTGGACCAATGTGGGCTACTTATTCACTTCAACATCTTTTATTTGAAGGAAGAAAGACAAGTTAAAGGAGAAATGGTTCAATGAGAGACCAAGTTCTGTTATATGGAGGAGGGGGTCTCCATTCAAAGAGGAAGCAGTGACCCAAGAGACTCTCTTGACTTGCCATGGAGGTGTAGAATGATTAGAAGTGGTTTGGGCCAGAAAACTGGAAATTTTGAAATAACGTATGGCATAAGAAGTCATTGATGTAGGTGAAAAGAAATGGAAGGAAAAATAAAGATTGGAATAAATAAATTGTAGCAAGGGCAGAAACAGTCCGTAACCACTTTCTCTTCACTATGGATACGTAATCTCTCGACACTTCCACCCCACACCAAGATGGTTTGAGGGCTCTACAATTCTTCAATGAACACTGGCTCGAACAATCCCCATCCATCACTAGCCTCATCTACCTAGTTGAGCTTGTTCCCTCATTGTTAGCCTCCTTCCACTCCGGCTAGTTGAGGCCCAAAAGTGGCTGCTTAAGAGCTACTTAAAAGCCTCATCTTATTAGTGTCTGTAGTCTATCAATAATGGAGATGGGCCCAAGGATGCATTGGGTGGCTGCCAGGTATACCCTGGTGACCAGCTGGTGGGCTTGTGTTGTTCGACCTATTGGGCACAATGTGGCCCACGGAAGGTCCCATTGCCAGCAAAAGCTATTCGCATTGAAGGAGTTCCCTGTCCCCCTCAAATCAACCATCCCATATCCAACCCCCTCACTCCCACCCCATGAATACACCTCCTATAATAATTGCTGTAGGAATTGAACTGTGAGGACTGGAGTTTTTTTTTAAAGCAACTTTCTGCAAAGCATGCATCTAACGATAACTTCAATTTTCTCATGTAAATTCTTGCCCAAAAGCCTCATTATATAAGTCATTCTGCTGTAACACGTGTTTCGTTTACACAAATTCGCTATAACACGATTGATGAATTGGGGACACCGTTTCTAAAGCACAAAGCTTTAAAGCGTGTATTGATTACAATGCCATTCCAGCCCCACTAGTTTAAATGGTGCTGCTGTTACATGATTTACTTATAACACGGGATTGCACGAGAACTGACTGCATTGTAGCAGAACTGACTGTATGTGTACTCTTTAAAGTAGTACTTATAGTTCTATCTCAAACATTTTGAACATGATGGTACTACATCAGAGTACACATTGAGCAAAGCTCAACGTCTGTGTAGATACTTTTAATGAGCCTGTTCAGGGATGTTATAATACACCTCTGGAACAGGTAAGACCTGAACTCTGGGCTCCTGACGCAGCGGTAGGGACTTGACTATTGTTCCACCAAAGCCAATAATTCAACCCAATAATTTCTCAAACCATTCTGAAATTATGAATATAATAAAGATCAGCATCTATGAGTGGTCTGAGACAGCTTTGGTACAATTGGGCCAACTCAATTTCATTATCCTGCAAAATAAGTAGGAATTAAATTTTTAAAATCCCACTGTTTGAATTGTGATTTTACCATCTCTGAATTGAACAACAGAACTATTAGGATCAATTTCAAATTGTTTTATTTTCTGTTTTTAAAAATTGATGAGCAGAGAACATTAGTGTCTCAGCTGGATAATGATATTTGTGGCTGAATTATATTTTTTAAAAAAGCTTCCAACTCAACTTGTTCAGAGATGTTATGACTCTCCACTGGAGCAGGAGGGACCTGAACCCAGGACTTCTCATTCAGAGTTAGGGGCGCTACCACTGTGCTACAAAATCCCCCAAACTGACTTGTATGTCGCGGTAGAGGGCTAGATTTAACCAGCTCTCTTGGGGTCAGGCTGAGAATCTGGGAGTGGCCTCTAACAGGGTTAAGGAAGATGGAGTGGAGAGCCAATCACTTTCCCACCAATATGTTCAGGAGTGTGCACCACCATCCACCAAAAACAAAAAGCTGCAATAGCTGCTCCTCATTCACTCCTGGCAATGCTGCTGTCTACCTGCACCAAATAATGAAGGTCCATCTCTCATCGCCTCCCTCATCACCCTCAGCAGGACATGCCTCACCAATTCCAGCAGCAGAAACTTTAACTATTGGTTACAAAGGCAGCCTGTTCACTTGATGCCCTCTCTCGTGGCTGCAGTTCCAGCCCTTTCCGTTTTTCCTGGTGCTGCTGCTGTGACCTTACAACTGGCTGACAGCTGAGCTACTTTAAAATAACATTTACAGTGAAATGGAGTTTAGCACTTAAAATACAGTCCAGTTGTATGCTTGTTAGTGTTGTTTTATGTCGTGTTTTATAGTTTTGCAATGTTTCATAAGCCAGTGGAAGTTCCTTCAATGCCTTTCATGCTCCTTATTCATGGTACAACTGAAGTTGAATTGTGCAGAACATGAGATATTTTCTTTAAAAGCAGATCAAAGCCACTTCGATGCAATGAATGTTATTATTAAAGGATCATCAACTATTTCCTTTCCGATCTAAAAAAACAGGGAGGATGTACTTCCATGGATGTTTTACCATTTCAAATGCCATGACGATGAAGAAAGCACTGCAGAAGTTCTGAGGAAATCCTTGTGGAATATCACTCCCTATCATTTATCATGGAATGTCACTCCCTAACATTTATCCTGTTGTTTCATTCATCTGTGGGCTGTCAGTGTCATAAGAAGTACAATCATTTAGGGCCCAGCATTATTTTCCTTTAAGAAGGTATAGTGACCTCCTGGTGGTCACACTCTCCCTTGAGAACATTCTGCAGTCTTTCCGAGACATCTTTGATCCTTGCACCAGGGAGGGAACACACCATTCTGCTTTCTCACTGTCAGCTGCAGAAATGTCTGTCTGTATCTCTGACTAGACAGTCCTCTATCACATTTGATGGCTTGGAACTTGAAGAAGGCATTTAGTATAGAACATAGAATATTACAGCACAGAACAGGCCTTTCGGCCCACGATGTTGTGCCGAACATTTGTCCTAGCTTAAGCACCTATCCATGTACCTATCCAATTGCCGCTTAAAGGTCACCAAAGATTCTGACTCTGCCACTCCCATAGGCAGCGCATTCCATGCCCCCACCACTCTCTGGGTAAAGAACCTACCCCTGAAAACTGAGAGAGGATAGAAAGGGGAGCGACTGACTGAGCGGGAGATGAAGAGATGTTAGATGAGGGTGAAGTTAGATAGATCAGAAGACCGCATTAGAGTTGATCAGTATGCACAGACAGAAGTTAGAAGTTTTATTTAGAATTTCCTCTGGACTGCAAGCCTTTTGTCTAGGCGCCATATCCTGTGAGCACAATGATGATACTGGCTGTCATCCCAGATCATTTATTTTCAATACTGCCACAGAGTTGTTTATTGACAGCTAAACAGAACCCATTAGGCCAATAGATTGGTTTCATGGAGAAAGCTGAATTTCCAAGCGCAGCAGGAAATGATAACTACCCACGATATTGTGTGAGAAGCTGGGCCAGAGAATCTCAGTGAGAGGGATCACTGACAGAGGGGAAATCATCATCTCAGCTGTGGGTCAAATAATGATTGATAAAGTTTACACACCACTTCCCTAGTTTTGTAATCCACATTTCAATTTATATAGCTCAGTTTCAGGAGTGCATTTTAAGAACCTTATCTCTTTATACTTTGCATATATTGGTAT
>NC_057716.1:39789258-39797098 GCF_004010195.1 Chiloscyllium plagiosum
CCACCCTCTCTAATCTTACTGAAACATCTGTAACCAGGAACCTCCAACAACCATTCCTGTCCCTCTTCTATCCACGTTTCCGTGATGGCCACAACATCGTAGTCCCAGGTACCTATCCACGCCTTAAGTTCACCGACCTTATTTCTGATACTCCTTGCGTTGAAGTATATGCACTTGAACCCATCTCTGTGTCTGCAAGTATTCCCTGTCAGTGCTACCTTCTTCACAGCCTCCCTACATTCTTGGACATGCTGACAAACAGCTAGCCTACTTGCTGGACTACAAGTCCGGATCCCATCCCCCTGCCAAATTAGTTTAAACTCCCCCGAAGAGTGCTAGCAAACCTACCCTCCAGGATATTGGTGCCCTTCTGGTTCAGGTGCAACCTGTCCTGCTTGTCCAGGTCCCACCTTCCCCAGAATGCAGTCCAATTGTCCAAATACCTGAAGCCCTCCCTCCTACACCATCCTTGCAGCCACGTGTTCAACTGCACTCTCTCCCTATTCCTTGCCTCACTGTCACGTGGCACTGGCAACAACCCAGAGATGACGACTCTGTCTGTCCTAGCTTTTAGCTTCCAGCCTAACTCCCTGAGCTCTTCCTACCTATGTCGTTGGTGCCAACGTGCACCACGACTTCTGGCTGCACACCCTCCCCCTTAAGGATTCTGAAGACACGGTCCGAGACGTCTCGGACCCTGGCACCCGGGAGGCAACAAACCAACCGAAAGTCTCGCCCATGTCCACAGAACCGCCTGTCTGTCCCTCTAACTATAGAGTCTCCTATAACTAGTGCTCTCCTCCTCTCCCCCTTTCCCTTCTGAACCTCAGAGCTGGACCTCGTGCCAGAGACCCAGTCACTGCAGCTTCCCCCTGCTAGGCCGTCCCCCCTAACAGTATCCAAAGCGGCATACTTATTGTTGAGGGGAACGACCACAGGGGATCCCTGCACTGCCTGCTTCCTCCCCTTCCCACTCTAACTGTTACCCAGCTACCTTTGTTCTCTGGCGTAACTATGTCCCTGTAGTTTCTATCTATCACCCTCTCAGCCTCTCGAATAATTCTCAGTTCATCCAATTCCAGCTCCAGTTCCCTAATGCGGTCTGTGAGGAGCTGGAGCTGGCTGCACTTCCTGCAGATGAAGTCAGCAGGAGCATCGGTGATCACCCCTACCTCAAACATCCTGCAGGAGGAATATTCCACTGCCTGCGCTGCCATAACTCTACACTTAGTCTCCAAAACAAGAACACTAAGTAGCTTACCATTTGTTTTTAGGTTAGAGGAGGAGGGAGGGTGGAAGACACTACACGTGGCACAATTGCAACATTTAAGAGGCATCTGTATGAATCGGAAGAGTTTAGAGGGATATGGGCCAAGTGCTGGCAAATGGGATATCTGGTAGCCATGGATGAGTTGGACCGAAGGGTCTGTTTCCATGCTGTATGTCTCTATGACTCTTAAGGTAATGGTGAACTTATGTCAAATCAATCCATGTGATGTGAATGCACTTACAACCTTGTTAGGAAGGGATGTTTGAGGATTTTCGCCATATGACAGTGGAGGCGCATACGTATATTTCTAAGCTGGATTGATGTTGTACTGATTGGAACAAGGTCAGCCTCAGAACAAGAGTTTCCTTATTAGGGCCGTAAATCTGCTCCAATCAGGGAGCCTTTGTTGATGGGAGTGTCAGACATCCTGTTCGCTCTTGAGAGCTGGCACGGAGGAGTTGGTTCAATGTCAAGAACTTTCCATGTAAAGTAAAAGGTGACTTGGTGACAGGATACTGCCTCTGTGGAGTTATTTCAGTGATGACGAGACTAAAGCATGCTCCTGAAGAAGTTTGCTCACACTAGTTGTCTTTGAGTTGGGGTAGGCATTTCTGGCATTGTGCCGTTAATTGGGAAACTTGACTCATTTGATCCTGCCATTGAAGACTGGGCCCAGTATGGGGAAAGAATGCATTATTTCTAATGGGGAGTTGAAAAACAACAATTCTCTTGACAGCTTCTGGATCCACAGCTTTGTTTGGTTATTAGGAGCGTAGATTTCCCTGGTGTGGAGGTGCTAGTGTTGGACTGGGTGGACAAAGTCACAAGACACCAGGTTATAGTCCAACTGGTTAATTTGAAATTAAAAGCCTTAGATTGTTGCTGCTTCGTCAGGTAAAGTGTTCACCAAAACATAAGGAAGGAGCAGCGCTCTGAAAGCTTATGATTTCAAATAAACCTGCTGGACTATAACCTGGTGTCATGTGACTGCTACCTTTCCCTGAGGCACTAGGTGCGAAACCCTTTCAAGAGTTGATGGATTTAGTTGAGGAATATTACAACCTCAGGCCTCCTCTAAATCAGAGACACTACCGGTTTTACTTGGCAATTTGAGAGAATCTGTAACAGGAATTTTGAAGGGGGCTAAGATGACTGGCAGAGGCTGTGTCTTTGGTTTAACCCTTAATGAGATGCTGAGAGACCATTTGGTATGAGGGATTAATGATGTAACCAGGCAAAAGAGCCTACTAGCTGAAGCTCAGGACTTTAAACTAGCACTACAGCTGGCTTGATCATTGGAAAATGTGGCAGTGGAGCATATGAGTTGCGGGGTATTCCGATAGAAGTGGACACCCACCCTGACTGAGCCTGGAAAACACCATTTGAGTGAAGGCAATTGCATAGCCTCGCTCAGATCATATCCTGGATTGAGGGACTCTTGGTCAGCCCACAACAGAACCCCAAAACAAAGCCAAGTCTCAGCCAAATGGTTCAAATTTCCTTCAGGATCTGGGCCGGCAAGCCATTGTTGTTGATACTAGTGTGCGGACGTAAGACAGCAAAAGAGTCCCACTAGATCTAACTGAGTAAGAGAGCTCCGAGACTGTATCCAGGAAAGCGCATACCCTGGGAAGTCCATCTACATCTGACTTGGAACAATTAAATTGCTTAACAACATCCAAATTAGAACCAATCAAAATAAACATCTGGTTAAATGATCACCTGGTTCTAATGGAGGCTGATACTGGTATGGCTGTTTCAGTGATTGCGGAACCAATCTTTACCAAAAATTGCTCTGGGCACCAACCCTTAAGTTTGAGCAAGACCTTAGCTAGACTGAGAACCTATACTGGGGAACCTTTACACAGTAAGGTACAACTTTGATTCTGATCTCTTAGACTAGATTTTCAGTCTAGCTGAGGTCTTAGATTAAATTCCCTACAGTGTGGAAACAGGCCCTTCGGCCCAACAAGTCCACACTGACCCTCCAAAGAGCAATCCACCCAGACCCATTCCCCTACATTCACCCCTGACTAATGCACCTAACACTACAGGCAATTTAGCATGGCCAATTCACCTAATGTGCATATCTTTGGATTGTGGGAGGAAACCAGAGCACCCGGAGGAAACCCGCGCAGACACGGGGAGAATGTGCAAACTCCACACAGACAGTTGCCCAAGGCAGGAACTGAACCTGGGTCCCTGTGAGGTGCTGCATTTTGGGAAAGCAAATCTTAGCAGGACTTATACACTTAATGGTAAGATCCTAGGGAGTGTTGCTGAACAAAGAGACCTTGGAGTGCAGGTTCAAATCTCACTAGATTGGCTCAACATTTTTCCATTAGAAAATGGCTGCCTGAGTGAAGTCCTAATTAAATACCTGGAAGTTTTTCAGGAAGGTCTAGGGACTATCAAAGGAGCTAAGGCCACCTTGCATGTTGACCAGGAAGCAATTCCCATGATTTTGTAAGGCATGCCCAGTGCCATTTGCCTTACAGGCAAAAGTCGAGGCAGAAATCAGGAGGCAGTAAAGCAAAGGAATCGTCAAACCAGTCCAGTTTATGGAATGGGCAGAACCAAGTGAACCGATTGTGAAGCCCTACAGGTTGGTTTGCCTTTATGGGGATTTTAAGTAACAGTAAACTGCTCTTAGCAGTTGGATAAATACCCAATCCCTTGCATAGAGGGTTTATACACAAAGCTGGGCGGGGTGGGGGGGGGGGTTGCTGTCCTTTGAAGGTGGACATGAGCCATGCGTACTTGCGTTTGGGGTTAGGTGAAGATCCCCAAACAAATGCTGCAATTAATATCCATGATTTCTACCAATATACGAGACTGCCATTTGGGGTATCGTCAGCCTGTGCAATTTTTCAGCAAATGATGGAAAGTGTTTTACAAGGTCTATCCCAGGTTACCAGTAATCTAGATGATGTGCTAATAACAACAAAGGCCAATAAGGAGCACTTAGAGAACTTGGACATAGTCCTTAGATGTTTTTCCCAGGCAGGGGTGTGCCTTATAAGAGCAAAATGTATGTTCCAGGCACCCCATGTGACCTATTTGGGCTGCAGAGTTGACAAAGTTGGATTATATAGCCATTGGAAGATAAAGCAAGGGTGATCAAAGGTGCCCCAGCTCTTATGTCTGTACCAGAGCTTAGGTCTTTCCTTGGTCTGGTGAATGATTATGGAAAGTTCACAACTAACCTGGCCTCCATCCTGGCACCTTTGCATCAACTCTTTAAAAAGGGTCAGCCTTGGAAATTGTCACTTGGCTGTAGCTTTCAGGGAAGTGAAGAAACTGCTGTCATCCTCTAAGCTGTTGGCATACTATGATTAGATTAGATTAGATTAGATTACAGTGTGGAAACAGGCCCTTCGGCCCAACAGGTCCACACCGACCCGCCGAAGCGCAACCCACCCATACCCCTACATTTACCCCTTACCTAACACTACGGACAATTTAGCATGGCCAATTCACCTGGCCTGCACATCTTTGGACTGTGGGAGGAAACCGGAGCACCCGGAGGAAACCCACGCAGACACGGGGAGAACGTGCAAACTCCACACAGTCAGTCGCCTGAGGCGGGAACTGAACCCGGGTCTCTGGCGCTGTGAGGCAGCAGTGCTAACCACTGTGCCACCGTGCCGCCCAATGTGCGCCCAATGATCACAAGTGTGATGTGGTATTGACCTAGGATGTAACCTTGTGCAGCATCGGGCTAGTATTAGCTCAAAGGTGTTCCAATGGAGAAAATTAGTGCCCAATAGTGTATGCATCTAGAACTTTGGTTGGATAGAGAAGGAAATCATATCTAAAGTCGGGAAGTTCCACCAATACTTTTACGGATGTAAATTTGTAATAATAACAGATGACAAACCCCTGTTAGGTTTACTTAAAGAGGACAAGGCAGTGCCACTCATAGCTTCAGGCCGAATTTAGCAGTGGACTCAAATACTAAGTGTGTATTATTACAAATTGGAACACCATCCAGGAGGCCAAGTAGCAAATGCGGATGCTCTGAGCCACCTCCCTCTGGCAGATACATCACCGGTGGTACCACCACTGGGGGTACCTAGGGTTTTAAATTTTCTGGACACCCTTCCAGTCACAGCTGACAATACCAGACTTTGGACACAGAAAGATCCAGTCCTGGCAAAACAGAAACAGTTGGTGATGGTTGGGGAAACCAAAGGACTGTCACAACCAGGATTGAAACTTTTTTGGAACAAGAGAGACCAGATCACAGTGAGGATGGCATATTATTATGGGGAGCAAAGAGTGATTGCGCTGAGCAAAGGTCACCACCAGATGCTGGCTGATCTCCACCAGGATCATCCAGGGGTTTCCAAAATGAAGATGTTGGTGAGAAGTTATGCCTGGTGGCCAGGATTGGATGCAGACATAGCTATGTTGGTCAGGCAGTGCCCACAGTACCAACAAGACAAAGATTACCGCCAGCCTCTTCCCCACATTCGTGGAAATGGCCGGGTAAACCCTGGACTCAATTATAAGTTGACTACATGGGTCCTTTCATGGCTCAATGTTCTTAGTCATTGTGGACGTCCACTCAGATTGGCTGGATGTGCATAGAGTTCATTCATCAAACACTGGGACGACAATAGAAAAGCTGTACAAAACAGAAGTTGCTGAAAAAGCTCAGCAGGTTTGGCTGTATCTGTGAAGAGAAATTAGAGTTCATGGTTTTGGTCTGGTGACCCTTCCTCAGAGCTGTTGGAAAAGCTGTGAGCATCTTTACCAATACCCAGACTCCAGGAAGTGTGGGTCACAGATAATGGGCCATTGTTTACCTAAAGTCGAATGGTAGTCGGTATATAAGGACAGTTCCATTTCATCCATCATCCAATGCTGTGGCAGGAAGAGCAGTCTAAGTTTTGAAGACAGGCCTAAAGAAACAGCCAACAGCTTCATTAGATACCAAATTGCCCTGTTTGATTGTAGGAATGCCCCTCATGCAACTACAGGGATAGCTCCAGCAGACTTGCTAACGGGGAGAAGACTCCGCACCTGGTCAAAACTGACCTTCCCGGACCTGGGAAGAGGGCGAGGTTGAAATGGCATCAGGAATGCCAATGCTGCACACAAGATTCTGCTAAGCGAGAGAAACAGTTTGATTCAGGAGAGGAAGTTTGGTATAGGAATGATGGATTGGCCTTGCATGGGTAAGAGACATGGTCAACGCAAGGTCAGATCCAGTGATGTTTAAAGTTTGAGTAGGTGCGACAGTCCTGAACAAGCACATGGATCATATGAAGGCTGCAAACGCACAAATGGCCGGAGCAAAATGTGCCTGACTTCTCGACTGACAAGAAGGGCCTGTGCCGGAAACGTCGAATCTCCTGTTCCCTGGATGCTGCCTGACCTGCTGTGCTGTTCCAGCAATAAAGTTTCAACACTGACTTCTCGACTGCCTTTCTGATTGTACCAGACCCCAAGGGCTTTCCCTTTCTGTCAAGCGTTGAAGTGACCTTGGAGTTGAGTTGAACACAATGAATGTTTCTGCCTCGCACTTTCTCCACCAGAAGAGGAGAATGAATTTCTGCCAAGATACTGCAAAAGGTGAGCTAATTTGCATTTCATGCCACCCGTATCAGAGGCAGAGTTGGAAGAATCTGACTCGGTGCTAAAATGCCCCAGAAGAGCTACAAATAAAAGAACTGGACTACGTCCTGAAACTTAGAGAGGGAAGGATTTCTTGGAGGAGAACTTGCAAATGGTCATATTCTAAGGTGTCTGGTTCTCTTCTTGTCGATGATGTTTGTTATTTGTTTGGAAGATGCTTTTGAGGGTCTTTTGGTAAGTTTTTGCAGTTTGTTCTGTGGAATGGTACACATTACAGCCATAGTATGTTTGTCATTGATGGAGGTAATAAATGTTTAATATGATGCATAGGACACTGGTAAGTGAATTGTTTTCACCTGTACGTGAACATATGATTCCTCAAAGCCTGATCTTCATTTGAAAACTGCTCATCTGATTGTGGACTCAGTTCTGCTTTCCTATCTATCCTTATATGCATTGACTCCCTGATCAATCAAGAATCTATCTTTGAGTTTTATTGAAGCTGCACTCATTCATGGAAGTGGAGAGTAATCTACCACACTCCTGACTTGTGCCTTGCAGATTTTATGGAGTCATAAAACCGTGTTAGGGAACTGGAGCTGGAGTTGGATGAACTTAGGATCATTCGGGAGGCAGAGGGGGTCATAGATCGAAGCTTTAGGGAAGTAGTAACTCCAAACGTGGCAGATAGATGGGTGACAGTGAGGGGGACTGGGAGGAAGCAGCCAGTGCAGGGACCCCCTGCGGCCGTTCCCCTCAAGAACAAGTATACCGTTTTGGATACTTGTGGGGGGGACGACTTACCAGGGGTAAGTAACGGGGCTCAGGCCTCTGGCACGGAGCCTATCCCCGTTACTCAGAAGGGAAGGGTGAAGAAGAGCAGAGCAGTAGTAATTGGGGACTCGATAGTTAGGGGCACAGATAGGCGGTTTTGTGGGAACGAGAGAGACTCACGATTGGTATGTTGCCTCCCAAGTGCAAGGGTAC
>NC_057716.1:39800151-39802572 GCF_004010195.1 Chiloscyllium plagiosum
GTTGAAACTTTATTGCTGGAACAGCACAGCAGGTCAGGCAGCATCCAGGGAACAGGAGATTCGACGTTTCGGGCACAGGCCCTCTTACCAGAATGTTTCCTGGTATGGTAGGAAGATCGTATGAGGAAAGGTTGAGGCACTTGGGGTTGTTTTCATTGGAGAAAAGAAGGTTTAGGGGTGACTTGATAGAGGTGTACAAGATGATTAGGGGTTTAGATAGGGTTGACCGTGAGAACCTTTTTCCACGTATGGAGTCAGCTATAACAAGGGGGCATAGCTTTAAATTAAGGGTTGGTAGGTATAGGACAGATGTTAGGGGTAGGTTCTTTACTCAGCGAGTCGTGTGTTCGTGGAATGCCCTGCCAGTAGCAGTGGTGGACTCTCCCTTTTTATGGGCATTTAAGCGGGCATTGGATAGGCATATGGAGGATAGTGGGCTAGTGTAGGTTAGGTGGGCTTGGATCGGCGCAACATCGAGGGCCGAAGGGCCTGTACTGCACTGTATTCTTCTATGTTCTATGTTCTATAAGGTAGATGCTTGCTACAGATACATCGAACCTGCTCTTGTAGCCACAGAATTTGTGCATTTAAGTTTCTGGTCAATGGTTTGCCGTAAGATGTTGTTGGTGGTGGAATGACAAAAGTTATGGGGACAGATAGAAGGTTTTGTGGGAATGAGGGAGACTTACAATTGGTATGTTGCCTCCCAGGTGCCAGGGTTGGAGATGTCTCTGATCGTGTTTTCGGGATCCTTGAGGGGGAGGGGGAGCAGTCCCAAGTCGTGGTCCATATAGGCACCAATAACACAGGTAGGAAGAGAGATGGAGATTTAAGGCAGAAATTCAGGGAGCTAGGGTGGAAGCTTAGAGCTAGAACAAACAGAATTGTTATCTCTGGTTTGTTGTCTGTGCCATGTGCTAGTGAAGTGATGAACAGGGAGAGCGCGGAGCTGGACACATGGCTGCAGGGATCATGCAGGAGGGAGGGTTTTGATTTCCATGATAATTGGAGGTCTTTTTGGGGAAGGTGGGACCGCTACAAACAGGATGATCTTCACCTGAATCAGATGGGTACCAATATCCTGAGGGGGAGATTTGCTAATGCTCTTTGGGATTGTGGCGGGGCGGGGGTTAACCTAATGCAGCAGGGGGATAGGAACCTGAATTGTGGTTCCAGTGAACACGAGGTTGAGGGTACTGGGGTCAGGGATTGGTTTAGAAGGTCGCAAGAGGGCATTGACGATCAAGATTTTGGTTTGAAATGTGTGTACTTCAATGCCAGGAGCATCCGGAATAAGGTAGGTGAACTTGCAGCATGGGTTGGGACCTGACATTTCGATGTTCTGGCCATTTCAGAGACATGGCTAGAGGAGGGACAGGAATGGTTGTTACAGATTCCAGAATTTAGATGTTTCAGCAAGAACAGAGATTATGATAAAAGAGCATGGGTATGGCATTGTTAATCAAGGGTGGCATTACAGCAGGTGAGAGAACATTTGAGGACTCATCCACTGAGGTATTTTGGGCTGAGATTAGAAACAGGAAAGGAGAGGTCACCCTGTTGGGAGTTTTCTATAGGCTTCCAAATTGTTCCAGCGATGTAGAGGATAGGATAGCAAAGATGATTCTTGATAGGAGCGAGAGTAACAGGATAGTTGTTACGGCGGACTTTAACTTCCCCAATACTGACCGAGAATACTGTAGTTCAAGTAGTTTAGATTGGTCAGTTTTTGTTCAATTTGTGCAGGAGGGTTTTCTGACACAGTATGTAGACAGGCCAAGAAGGGGAGATGCAATATTGAATTTGTTACTGGGGAATGAACCCAGCCAGCTGTTAGATTTGGAGGTAGGTGAGCACTTTGGCGATAGTGACCACAATTCGGTTATGTTTATATTAGAAATGGGCAGGGATGGGTATATACCACGGGAAAGAGGTACAACTGGGGGAAAGGCAATTGTGGTGCAATTAGGCAAGATTTAGGATGCATAGGATGGGGAAGGAAACTGCAGAGGATGGATACATTTGAAATATGGACCTTATTCAAGGAACAGCTACTCCAGGTCCTTGATAAGTATATACCTATCAGGCAGGGAGGTACTTGTTGAGAGAGGGAGCGATGGTTTACTAAAGAAGTTGAAGATCTTGTCAAGAGGAGGAAGAAAGCTTATGTGAGGATGAGGCATGAAGGCACAGTTAGGGGGTTTGAGAATTATGTTAGGAGAAAGTGAGGATTGCAGATGCTGGAGATCAGAGCTTAAAAATGTGTTGTTGGAAAAGCGCAGCAGGTCAGGCAGCATGAAAGGAGCAGGAGAATCGACGTTTCGGGCATAAGCCCTTCTTCAGGAATGAGGAGGGTGTGCCAAGCAGGCTAAGATAAAAGGTAGGGAGGAGGGACTTGGGGAAGGGGCATTGAGAATACGA
>NC_057716.1:39803723-39815628 GCF_004010195.1 Chiloscyllium plagiosum
GTGAGGACCAGTTCAGTCAGTCGAAGGAGGGTACTGGTTGGTTCGGCGGGAAAGGAAGAAGCGAAGGGCTTTAAGTCCTTCGTGATGGGGGATGGAGGTGTATAGGGACTGGATGTCCATGGTGAAGATAAGGCGTTGGGGGCCAGGGAAGCGAAAATCATGGAGGAGGTGGAGGGCATGAGTGGTGTCCCGAACGTAGGTGGGGAGTTCTTGAACTAAGGGGGACAGGACTGTGTCAAGGTATGCAGAAATGGGTTCGGTGGAGCAGGAGCAGGCTGAGACAATGGGTCAGCTGGGGCAGTCAGGTTTGTGGATTTTGGGCAGGAGGTAGAAACGGGCGGTGCGGGGTTGTGAGATTATGAGGTTGGAGGCGGTGGATGGGAGATCCCCTGAGGTGATGAGGTTATGGATGGTCTGGGAGATGATGGTTTGGTGGTGGGAGGTGGGGTCATGGTCAAGGGGGCAGTAGGAGGAGGTGTCCATGAGCTGGCATTTAGCCTCAGCAATATAAAGATTGGTGAGCCAAACTACCACCGCACCTCCCTTGTCTGCCGGTTTGATGGTGAGGTTGGAGTTGGAGCGGAGGGAGTGGAGGGCTGCACGTTGCAAGGGTGAGAGGTTGGAGTGGGTGAGAGGTGAGAGTTATGTTAGCCAGGAAAGATCTGAAGAGAGAGCTAAGAAGAGCCAGGAGAGGACATGAGAAGTTGTTGGCAGATAGGATCAGGAAAAGCCTTAAGGCCTTCTATAGGTAGATCAGGAATAAAAGAATGACTAGAGTAAGATGAGGACCAATCAAAGATAGTAGTGGAAAGTTGTGTGTGGAACCTGAGGACATAGGGGAAGCACTTAATGAATACTTTTCATCAGTATTCACATTGGAAAAGGGCAATGTTCGTGAAAATATGGAGATACAGGCTACTAGATGAGATGGGATTGCAGTTGACAAAGAAGAGGTTTTAGCAATTTTGGAAGATCTGAAAATAGATAAGACCATTGGGCTGGTTGGGATTTATCCTCGGATTCTCTGTGAAGCCAGGGAGGAGTTTACAGAACCTTTGGCTTTGATCTTTATGTCATCATTGTTGACAGGAGTAGTGCCAGAAGACTGGAGGATAGCAAATGTTGTTCCCGACAGGGGAGTCGGGACAACCCTGGTCATTATAGGCCAGTGAGCCTTACTTTGGTTGTGGGTAAGATGTTGGAAAAGGTTATAAGAGATTAGGATTTATAATCATTTGGAAAAGAATAATTTGATTAAGGATAGTCAACACGAAGGGTAGGTCATGCCTCACTAACCTTACTGAGTTCTTCAAGAAGGTGACAAAGCAGATGAATGAAGATAAAGTGGTTGATGTGGTGTATATGGACTTCAGTAAGGCATTTGATAAGGTTCCACACAGTAGCCTACTGCACAAAATACTGAGTTTTAGGATTGAAGGTGATTTAGCAGTTTCGATACAAAATTGGCTGGTTGAAAGAAGAGAGAGGGTGGTGGTTGATGGGAAATGTTCATCCTGGAGCTCAGCCACCAGTGTGCTGTGAGGATGTGTGTTGTGGCAAATAGCTGTGTGTGGATTACAGAGGGATATAGATAAGATGCAGAGCTAGGCTGAGAAGTGGCAAATGGAATTTAATGTTGAAAAGTGTAAGGCAGTTCTCTTCGGAAGAAGTAACAGGAATGCAGAGTACTGGGCTAATGGTAAAACTCTTGGCAGTGTAGATGAACAGAGAGATCGCGGTGTCCAGGTGCATAAATTCCTGAAAGCTGCCACCCAGGTTGATAGGATTGTTCAGAAGGCATATGGTGTGTTGGCATCTGTTGGGGGGTTGAGTTTTGGAGCCACGACGTCATGCTTCATCTGTATAAGACATGGGTGTGTAATTCTGGTCACCACATTATAGGAAGGCAGTGGAAGCTTTGGAATGGATTCAGAGGAGATTTACGAGGATGTTGCCTGGTATGGAGGGAAGGCCTTACGAGGAACGGCTGAGAGATCTGAGGCTGTTTTCACTGGAGAGAAGAAGGTTGAAAGGCGACTTAATCGAGACGTCTGAGATAATCAGAGGGTTAGATAGGGTAGAGCCTTTTTCCTCGGATGGTGAAGGCTAATATGAGGGGACATAGATTTCAATTGAGTGGTGATAGATTTGGACAGATATTAGGGATAGTTTCTTCACTCAGAGTAGTAGGCGTGTGGAACGGCGAGCCTGCAACAGTAGCAGACTAGCCGACATTAAGGGAATTTAAATGGGCTTTGGGCATACATATGGATAGTAATGGAATAGTTTAGGTTAGATGAGCACCAGATTATTTTCACAAGTCGGCGCAACATCGAGGGCCAAAGGGCCTGTACTGCGCTGTAACATTCTATGTTCCATGTTCTGAAACAGTGACGGCAATGCCATTGAATCTCCAAGGATCCTGATTAGACGTGTCTTGTTGACAATGGACATTGCCTGCAAATTGTGAAGATGTGGTGGAGGCTGGTTCAATTGAGGCATTCCAAGGTCATCAGATGATTACCTAAATTGAGGTTAAAGTGAGGCAACGTCACTAAGTCATGTTGCTTATCAGAGAGCTGGCACAGACAAGATGGGCCAAATTGCCTCAGTCTGCATAGTGACAATTCTATGAATCTTTGTGGTATGTTTCTATGTATTGTTATTGATTCCTGCCTAAGTTATAGTTCTCAACTTTTATTTTGCTTTCCGTAAATCATTAAAATCTAGCAGATATTTCCTGCTTTTGCTTTCTGATCATGCTTTAAATGTAATTTATTTCCTACTTTACATTTTCCTGGTTTGAACTCTGTGTGTCTCCATGAAGGGTTTTTAATCTGATTGATTGAAGAGCCCTGGTGTTTTTCGTGCTGGTTAAATGATGAAACCATTTGAAATGGTAAATTGTGAAGGTTAAGTATCAAATTCTATATTCTTGGTAATAAAAGTTAAGACAAAAGAAGAAAAATGCTAATGTGCAAACTGCTTAAATATCTCATTAATTTCACAGTTTGAGCTCCAAAATAGAGCACAGCAGGATGAAATTTCTCTGAATAATTTTCAGCCAAACGTGATTCCACTGGAGAAGTAACTGTGCTGTATACACAGGAGTTCTGTGTGGTGCACTGCAAAATAGAATAAATGTACAACCTAATTTAAGACATCTGCTAGCTTCTTATAAACATTGTTCTCTACGAACTGTCAAGCTCCTCTCTGTTGCTAATGCATATTAGTTTCCTACTGTGATTAGGAATTAGACTCCCAGGCTTGTTATTGAGTAAGATTTCAAGAAATGTACCATGTAAAAGATGCACTGCAATAATTCATAAGGCTCCTACGACAGCATCTATCATGTAGAAAAATAAGAGCATTAGATACCACCATCTGCAGGTTTCCCTACACGCCACATTCTGACTTGGAACTATCTCACTGTTCCTTCAATGCCATTAGGTTAAACTCCAGGAACTGCCTTTCTAATTGCAGTGTTGGGTATCTGTGTACCTCAGTGATTGCAGTATTTCAAGAAAGCAGCTTGCCACTACCTTCTCCAGATCAATTAGGCATGGGCATTAAATGCAGGCTGTGCTAGTGGCAGGCACACCCCATGAACTAACATATAAAATACAATTAATGTTCTCCTTTTGGGAATTTTAAGAATCTAACTAAAAGGACAAATTAAAATTTATTAAAAATTGTTCCTATAGATAGCATTTTATTGGCTGATACTAACTTATAAGGAAATATAGCTTTTTGCAACGTGAACAGAAATACATAGATTAACAACTTCACTAATGCACCAGAAGTGCCATTTTATGTGGAAAAAGTTGTATTTTCTTCCTGAGCCTTTTATAGGTTGCATGTAACAAAATCAGGGATGTGATGGGCTGATTATTATCATTCACAATCTAAATGGCCAGGATGTTGGATGAAATTTGATCAATGGCATTTAGCAAATTATCTCAACGTTATTTCAAAATCAATTTTAAAGAATAACAGCCAATTGTGGGGAATGCTGAGAAGGTCAACACGATTGAGTCTTGAGACACAAGGCCACTGCAGCTTCCTGCAATCTTATTAAGCTGCACATGAGATGGTGAGGTGTGTACCTGAAGAGACTCCAAAGGAACTTGTGGTGATGACCTCACCATTCCTACTCTTACAGCAATGGTGACTACTAAATCAAAGTTTGTTTGTCTGCCCTCGACAGCACAGATTGTTCTGTGCAAAAAATTAGGGCTGATAATCACAGCAGCTGTTGACCTGAAATGTTGACTCTATTTCTTTCTATGGATATTGCCTGACCTGCTGAGTTTTCCAGATTTTTTTGATTTTCAGAGTTTCTGCCTTTACTGTACTTCACTTTTGAAATGAAGCCTCCATTTGATTAGATTCCCTACAGATTAGATTCCCTACAGTGTGGAAATAGGCCCTTCGGCCCAACAAGTCCACACTGATCCTCCAAAGAGTAACTCACCCAGACCCATTGCCCTACATTTACTACTTCACCTAACACTACGGGCAATTTAGTATGGCCAATTTTTGGACTGTGGGAGGAAACCGGAGCACCCGGAGGAAACCCATGCAGACACGGGGAGAATGTGCAAACTCCACACAGACAGTTGCCTGAGGCCGGGTCTCTGGCGTTGTGAGGCAGCAGTGCTAACCACTGTGCCACCGTGCCACCCTAACTTAATGTACCTTACTTAAATAAACTAAAAAGATGATAATAATATTGCAACTTCTGACTAAACATGTTTTCATGATGTTTACAGCTCCTCTGCCTCCATTTCAATTGACAAATGCTGTTTCTGACAATGGTGAGACTTGTGGAGAAATAAAAGCAATGAAGATACTGGAGGATCCTTTTAATCTCCATGGGACAGACCCTGTAAACTTTTTAAAATAATTTTATAACAGTTAGAAGTGTAGGAAACTACAGGGCTTGCATGGTCCTGTGTAGTTGAGGAAAACCTGGTCTAACAAGAAAAGACTCTTGAAGCTGACAAGATATAGTTTGTTACATATTAGCATCGAGTCACTGGTTATATTCATGACATGGATATTGTTAGAGATTTTGAGGAGGCTGAATATTAGGTCTCCGGACCCCATGAAATCTCATGGCTACAGGTTAAACGTGGGCAAAGAAACCTCTTACTGGTTACCACGTACCGTCCTCCTTCGGTTTATGAATCAATACTCCTCCAGGTTGAACAACACTTGGAGGAAGCACTGAGGATAGCAAGGACACAATATCTACTCTGGATGGAGGATTTCAATGTCCACCACCAAGAGTGGCTCGGCAGCAGCATTACTGATTGAGCTGGTCGGGTCGTAAAGGATATAACTGCTAGACTGGGTTTGCAGCAGGTGGTGAAGGGACCAACAAGAGGAAAAAACATACTTGACCTCATTCATACTGATCTGCTGGCTGCACAAGCATCTGTCCATGACAGTTTAGGTAAAAGTGACTACCGCACTGTCCTTGTGGAGACGAAGGAGCCTCCATCATTTTGTGTGGCACTATCACCGTGCTTAATTGGACAGCACGGTGGCTCAGTGGTTAGTACTGCTGCCTCACAGCGCCAGGGACCAAGATTCGATTCCAGCCTTGGGCAACTGTCTGTGTGGAGTTTGCACATTCTCCCTGTGTCTGTGTGGGTTTCCTCCGGGTGCTCTGGTTTCCTCCCACAGTCCAAAGATGTGCAGGTTAGGTGAATTGGCCACGCTAAATTGTCCATTGTGTTAGGTGCATTAGTCAGAGGGAAGTCGATCTGGGTGGTTTACTCTTTGGAGGGTCAGTGGACTTGTTGGGCCGAAGGGCCTGTTTCCACACTGTAGGGAATCTAATCTAAATGGGGCAGACTTCGAACTGATTTAGCAGCTTAAGACTTGGAATCCATGATGTGCTGTGGACCATCAACAGCAGCAGAATGGTACTCCAGCGCAATCTGTAACCTCATGTTCTGACATATTCCCCACTCAACCATTACCATCAAGCCAGGGGATCAACCCTGGTTCAATGGAGAGACCAGAAGGGCATGCCAGGAGCAGCACCAGGAAAAACTAAAAATGAGGTATCAACCTGGTAAAGCTACCAAACAGAACTACTCGTGTGCTAAACAACATAAACAGCAAGTGTTAAACAGAGCTAAGCGATCCCACAACCAATGGATCAGATCTAAGCTCTGAAGACCTGCCACATCCAGTCATGAGTGGTGGTGGATAATTAAACAACTCACTGGAGAAGGAGGCTCCACAAATATCCCCATCCTCAATGATGCAGTGCAAAAGATGAGGCTGATGCATTTGCATCAATCTTCAGTCAAAAGTGCCGAGTGGATGACCCATTTAAGGCTCCTCCAATGGTCCCCAGCATCACAGATACAGTCTCCAGCCAATTCGATTCACTCCACGTTTTATCAAGAATTGGCTGGAGGCACTGGATACTGTAAAGGCTATGGGCCCTGATAGCATTCGGGCAATAGTACTGAAGACATGTGCTCCAGAACTTGCCACTCCTGTAGCTAAGCTGTTTCAGTACAGTTACAATACTGGCATCTACCCAACAATGTGGAAAACTGTCCAGGTTTGTCCTGTAGACAAACAGCAGTACGAATCCAACCTGGCCAATATGTGGGCGGCACGGTGGCACAATGGTTAGCACTGCTGCCTCACAGCACCTGAGACCCGGGTTCAATTCCCACCTCAGACGACTGTGTGGAGTTTGCACGTTCTCCCCGTGTCTGCGTGGGTTTCCTCTGGGTGCTCCGGTTTCTTCCCACAGTCCAAAGATGTGCAGGTCAGGTGAATTGGCCATGCTAAATTGCCTGTAGTGTTAGGTAAGGGGTAAATGTAGGGGCATGGGTGGGGGTTGTGCTTCGGCAGGTCGGTGTGGACTTGTTGGGCCGAAGGGCCTGTTTCCACGCTGTAATGTAATCTGATCTAATCTAATTACCGCTCAATCAGTCTCCTCTCCATCATCAGTAAAGTGATAGAAGGAGTGTCAGACATCTTGTTCATTCTGAGAGCTGGCTCTGAGGGAGCTGAATCAGTGTCAAGGACTTTCCATAAAAAAGAAAGAAAAAAAGAAGAAAAAAAAAGTGATAGAAGGGGATCATCAACAGTGCTATCAAGCAGCACCTCCTCAGCAACAACCTGCTCAGTGACACCCAGTTTGGGTTCTGACAGGGCCATTCAGCTCCTGATCTCATTACAGCTTTGGGTCAAACATGGACAAAAGAGCTGAATGCCAGAGGTGAGGCAAGAGTGACAGCCCTTGACATCAAGGCTGCATTTGACTGACTATGGCATCAAGGAACCGTGGGAATCAATAAGTATCGGGGGCAAACACTCCACTGGTTAGAGTCATACCTAGCACAAAGGAAGATGGTTGTGGTTGTGGAGGGTAGTCATCTCAGCTTCAGCATATCTCTACAGGAATCCCTCAGGGTAATGTCCTCAGCCCAACAATCTTCATCTGCTTCATCAAAGACCTTCCCTCTGTCATAAGGTTGGAGGTGAGGATGTTTCCAATGATTGGGCAGTATTCGGCCCCATTCATGACTCCTCAGATACTGAAGCAGTCTGTGCTCAAATGCAACAAGATCTGACAATATCCAAGTTTGGGCCAACAAGTGCCAACCTTCCAGCTCAGCACTGTCGTCATGACCTGTCCCACCTGTCAATCTTACTTACCACCTATCTACTTCACCCTCCTCTCTGACCTATCACCTTATCCCCACCTCCATCCACCTATTGCACTCTCAGCTACTTTCTCCCCAGCTCCATCCCCCTCCCATTTATCTCTCCACCCCTGCTCCCAGCCTCAATCCTGATAAAGGGCTCTGGCCTGAAACGTCGATTTTCCTGCTCCTCGGATGCTACCTGACCTGCTGTGCTTTTCCAGCACCACACTCCTGACTCTGATCTGCAGTATTTGCAGACGTCACTTTCTCCAACAAGTGGCAAGTAAGATTCACGCCACACAAATATCAGACAATGACCATCACCAATAAGAAACATTCTAACCACCGCCCCTTGACATTCAACGGTATTGCCATCACTGAATCCCCCACTGTCAACAACTTTGGGGTTACCATTGACCAGAAACTCAACTGGACTCACCACATAAACACAGTGGCTACAACAGCAGCTCAGAGACTAGGGATACTGCGGCGAGTAACTCACCTCCTGACACCCCAAAGTCTACCCACCATCGACAAGGCACAAGTCAGGAGTATGATGGAATACTCTCCACTTGCCTGGATGGGTGCAGCTCCAACAGTACTCAAGAAGCTTGACACCATCCAGGGCAAAGCAACTCGCTTGATTGGCACCAATCTACAAACATTCAATCCCTCCACCACCGGCGCTTATTAGCAACAATGTGTACTATCTACAAGATGTACTGCAGAAATTCACCAAAGATCCTTAGACTGCACCTTCCAAACCCATGATCGCTTCCATCAAGAAGGACAAGGATAGCAGATACTTGGGAACACAACCACCTGCAAGTTCCCCTCCAAGCCACTTACCACCCTCACTTGGAAATATATTGCCGTTCCTTTGCAGGCATTGGGTCAAAACCCTGGAATTCTTTCCCTACTAGCATTGCAGGTCAACACACAGCAAGTGGACTGCAATGATTCAAGAAGGCAGCTCACTACCACCTTCTCAAGGACAAATAGGGATGGGCTATCAATGCTGGCCAGCCAGCAATACCCATGTCCCACAAATGAATAAAAAAATGGTCCCAGGCCTTTGGGATTCAAAGCGGTTTTTGTCCACAAATCCATATGTCGTCGTCATCGTTGTCGTCATCGGTGGTGCTTATGACGCCAAAGTATTAAACCCTTTTAAACTCTTTCTGACCCATATACAACAAACCGTCTCCTGATTGGTTGATGTTTTAAAAGATGATTAAAAGCTCTTTCATGCCATTGAGCTGAAGACCGTCTGGGGATGGTGGGAACATGGATTGGTTGCTGAAAGTCATGCCAGAAGGCCTCGCTTTTTCTCCAGAAGAGTGGCAGCGCTGGAGTGAGAAGAACAGATTTTTCCCATAGCCCATGGCTGAGGAGTGTGTCAAACGTTTGGGCAGCCAACAGCGAAGACCACCTCTTCACTGCTGATGGGACAATCTGGGTGTTGGACTTCCAAATAATACTCCATATGAATCTTATGTAATCAGATTTATAAGGCAAGCACTTAAATATATCAAGTATTTGAGTTATTTAAGATATTTTAGCAGTTAAATTTAATTATTTAATGTAGGCAAAGTGGTAAAATACTTTTGACTTACCAAGTTTCTCAAAATGTACATTGAAAGTGATTATGTTTTTGATTTACACAGGGAGACAATGCTGACGATAACCGATTTAATTCCCCTGTTTCACAGCAAGAATGTTTCATTTTGTTCTTGTCACACATCAAGTCACCAAATTTGGATGGACTTTTTGAATTACCTGCTCCAAACTGTTTCTATTTCTCACATACAAAACAATTGATATTTAGGTAGCATGGTTAAAACGATTACAAATAAACAGTAACTTGTACTTTTATTTTTTTCTTTTTCTTTTTTTTTCCTGTTAATGGCCAGTTTGGCCAGGCCCTCCCTCCCATTTCTGTTTATTATTATTTTTTTTCTTCCTGCGGCGCCACTCTATTTATTTTATTTTTTTTTCTTCCTGCGGCGCCATTCTATTTATTCTTTAACTTGTACTTTTATTAGGAACACTATAGTTTAGGACGTTTGCTGGGAGCAGAAGTCATATTGCTTAGTTTACAAAAAAAAACTCTATCACAGGATATCTGTCCATAATATTTTTGATAGCATATTTGGAACATGTATGAAGGAATAAGTTCAGAATGTTCTAATACTGTAACTGCAGCTCGTTGCTGTCTATTTGCACCAAGAGATGCATGTAATTGCAGATAATATAAATATCCAGCTTCAAATATCAACCTTAACCCAAACGTATTATGCACATAATGATACCATGCCTCAAAGTCCTCTATGCTTTACCCCGCTTATAGATCACTGCAGCTGACTGCTTTACAGTTCATTGTTAAAATTCACACTTTACCACGTTATAGTCCAACTGGTTTATTTGAAAATAAAAGCATTCATAGCACTGCTCTTTCATCAGGTAGCTAGATGATTGTTGCATGGTGTCCATTTATCCATTTTTATAGCGTCTGCTTGGTTTTGCCAATATACCATGCCTCAGGCCATCCTTGCCTGCAGCATATGAGATAGACAACATTGGCAGGGTCACATGAGTACCTGCTGCGTACATGGTGGGTGGTGTCCCCACGTGTAATGGCAGTATCCATGTCGACACTCTGACATGTCTTGTGGTGGTTGCCATGACAGTGTTGTACAGTGTTGTGGTCGATGTTATCTTGAAGATTGGGCAGTCTGGTGCGAACAATGGTCTGTTTAAAGGCAAGAAGTGAAGGCATAGGGACGATCTTGGTGATGTGCTCATCCTCATCGATAATGTGTTACAGGCTGTGAAGAACATGGCATAGTTTCTCTGCTCCCGGGAAGTACTGGATGACAAATGGTACCCTATTGGTCATATCCTGTGTCTGTCACCTCTTGCACACACACACACACACTTAGACATGATCACACTTACACAGACCCTCTCTCAAACACACACTCACCTCCCACAGGCATATATTCTGTCACACTCATGCACACACTCTATCAAGCATGTGCGCACACACACACGCTCTCTCTCTGTCTTCCCTTGCATATACACATGCACGCAAATACATATATGTCTGTGATTTGTATTTGCAGATGCATTCTATTTGATTCAAAAAGTACACAATCTGTAGGCAGTCAGTCCACATGACATTTTATAAATTCCTACTTTGGAATAGAACCAGTCAGACTCAAGGTTGAGACACAGACAGACTCTAACCTCACACCTTTAATGCATTGTCTGAGCTGAGATGCCACCTTTTTTTATAAAACCTTAAGTTATCTCAGGACTGTGACTTGAAAGAAGTTCTGGAGTTTGCATATTAATCAATCAAAACCTGCATCTCCATTGTAAGTGATTAAAGACTTAACAGCAATCTAGGATTGTTCAGTACATCACATCAGTTGTATGACACTTTGTTCATTTACTATAAATTCTGTGTCCTGTGATCCTGCCCGACTAGCTACTTGACAAAGGAGCAGTGTTCATTTTGAAATAAACCTGTTGGACTATAACCTGGTGCAGTGTGATTTTTTAACAATGAACTGTAAAGCAGTCAGCTGCGGTGATCAATAAGCGGGGTATTGGTGAATTGGCCATACTAAATTGCCTGTAGTGTTAGGGGAAGGGGTAAATGTAGGGAATGGGTCTGGGTGGGTTGCTCTTTGGAGGGTTGGTGTGGACTTGTTGGGCCGAATGGCTTGTTTTCACACTGTAAGTAATCTAAGTAATCGCATCAGTTGTAATTACACTTTGATCTAAAAATTCTGTGTCCTATGGTCCTGCCCCACGAGCTACCTGATGAAGGAGCAGCACTGCAAAAGGTTATAGATTCATAGAGTCATAGAGAGGTACAGCACGGAAACAGACCCTTTGGTCCAACCTCTCCATGCCGACCAGCTATCCCAACCAAATCTAGTCCCACCTGCCAGCACCCGGCCCATATCCCTCCAAACCCTAGGGCCTGTGCCCGAAACGTCGAATCTCCTGTTTCCTGGATGCTGCCTGACCTGCTGTGCTGTTCCAGCAATAAAGTTTCAACTATAGATTCATAGAGTCATAGAGATGTACAGCATGGAAACAGACCCTTCGGTCCAACCTCTCCATGCCGACCAGATATCCCAACCAAATCTAGTCCCACCTGGCCCATATCCCTCCAAACCCTTCCTATTCATATACCCATCCAAATG
>NC_057716.1:39815667-39823029 GCF_004010195.1 Chiloscyllium plagiosum
CTATTTATCCTATCCATGCCCCTCATAAATCTCCATAAGGTCACCCCTCAGCTCCAGGGAAAACAGTCCCAGCCTGTTCAGCCTCTCCCTGTAGCTCAGATCCTCCAACCCTGGCAACATCCTTGTAAATCTTTTCTGAACCCTTTCAAGTTTCACAACATCTTTCCGATAGGAAGGAGACCAGAATTGCATGCAGCACTCCAACAGTGGCCTAACCAATGTCCTGTACAGCCGCAACATGACCATACTTCCAAATAAAGCTGTTGGACTATAACCTGTAGTATTTGATGATAGATATCACTTCCTGACAGCATTCAGACCCACATCTCATCACTATTGCCAAAAAATGGCAACAGGCTCATAGTTTACACAAATTTATTTAATATTCATTTCTTCATAATTTACCATATTCTTCAATTTACTCAAATGAGCAGCATCATGAGAACTTCTATAACATATTTATTTTCTTTTCTGTAAAAGAACATCATACAATATGTTGTGCTAAAATAATCACAGCAACTGGCAAGATAATTTCTGACTGCCTCTGTTATTTTATGAGTTGTCAGGGCTGGGAGAAAATCAATGCATTAATTTTAAATATGATGCTGTTACGATTATTTAAAGAATATAATAGCTATTTTTCTCTTATACTCTAATTTTGCTTCTCAGCAGTCAGCTACTGATTATTACTCATGATTATGGTCTAATCAAGAATCCCTTTCGAATCAATTCTTGCTCTGAGTAAAGTGAAAATACCACTACGATATGAGTTCAGAGAGCCAGGTAATGTTCTGGGGACTCGGTTCAAATCTCACCAAGGCAGATGATGGAATTTGAATTCAATAAAAATCTGGAGTTATATGTCTCATGCTGACTATGAAGCTGTTGTCAATTATCGGGAAAATACCCATTGGTTTAATAATGTTCTCTGGGGAAGGAAACCGCAGTACTTACCTGACCTGGCCAACATGTGACTCCAGATCCACAGCAATGTGGTTGACTCTTAACTACCCTCTGGTCAGTTAGGGATAGGCAATAAATTCTGGCAGAGACACTGGCAACCACATCCTGTGAATGTATAAAAAAACCTGTCAGAAATAAAAAACTACAAAAGAAAACCTCTCAACATTAAGTATTATTTATGAGAGCCATCCAAGAATAACAACCAGATGAAATTTCATTTGAATTTTGATGTTGAGTATAAATTGTTTAAGCTTTATTTCTGTGCTTGATTTGAAATTCCTGGAAAGGCTTTTTACCGATTATAAAACACAAGAAATATAAGCTAGAGTAGACCAGAACTCTCTGGTTATTGACTTGTTGGAAGTCTTGTGACATGAATCCAAGTCTATAACAAATCATGAAAAGTCTCTGGAGGACTGTGAAAACTGTTTGTATTGAGCAGTGTCTTCCAGCAAGAAACAATCCTGCATGTCTATAATACAATGCATTTTAAAAAGAATTTCTTGAAGGCTTGCTATTCATCATTGAAATGGTTATCAAACTTACATCTTAAGATTAATTTATTTTTTTAAAATATGCCCCTTAACTGTATCAAACTGTCTGTTTGAAATCATGTGAGTTGGGGGTGGTGATTGAAGAAGACTGATCTTAGATTGGAGACCTTAATTAGATTGCCCAGTAGTTCATCAGTGTTCTGCTAACATAATTAATAATAAATTGTTAATTTTTATTTAAGTTATAAATTTAGTGTCTAAGATCAGTTATTTGTGAAGTTTAGTCAGGAATAATAGAGTAATTTCGAGGATCTAATTTCACTGTATTGCAAATCCAGTGTTCATGAGTCTGGCTTGGTCTGACTGGCTACCCAGTGTCATAACAATTGGTACCTTTAGCACCTAAGGTTGAATGATTCCATATTGATTTATTTTTAATATAATGGTGAGATTTTTCAATTCAGGATTATCCAGTTTCAAGACTGGGTGTATTTGAAAGACTGAGGAGAAATGGCTTGTTTCGGTTTTTAATGTACTTGCTTGTGAGTACATAAGATACTGAACTTTTTTAAAAAAATAATTTGTTCAAGGAATATGAACTAACATTTGTTGCACATCCTTAGTTGTCCTAGAGAAGGTGAATCACTTTCTTATACTGCTGCTGTCATGTTTTGCTTTCTCTAGAAAAGGAATTTCAGGAATTTGAACCAGTGACAGAGAAGAAACAGCAATCTCCATGTCAGGGTGGTGTGTGGCTTGGCGAGGAATTTTCAATTGGAGGTGTCAACAAATCCGTCGCTTTCCTCTTTCTAGATAATAGAGCTTGCAGGTTAATAGGTGTTATCAAAGGAATCTACCATCTTGCTGGAGTGCATCTTAGAATGGTGCATAATGTTGCCACTGTGTCATTGTAGAGGGAGCGAATGAGTGGTGTGTGGAATGCCACCCAATCAGCTGCTTTGGCCTCTGCTTTGTCAAACTCTTGAGTGTGATGGCAGTCAAGACATGATACTTGCAGATGGTGGATAGGCAATAATGGGGAGGGGGGAGGTAGTGTTAGGAGGTGAGTTACTTACTTAAGACTTCCCAGGCTCTGAACTGCTCTTGCAGCCCCTGTATTCATATAGCTGGTCTAATTCAGGTTCTTATCAACGTTAACCCTGAGGTGGGTTGATCTTCAGAGGGCCGGTATGGAATTGGAGGGCCGAATGGCCTGTTTCCACACTGTAGGGATTCTATGATTCGGAGGTGAGGGACAGCATAAAATTAAAAGAAAGGGCTTCTTAAAAATGCAAAGAACAGTGCAGATTTCACAGAATGGGGACAAATGCAAAGACCAACAAAGAGCCACAAAGCATCTTATAAGAGCAGCTGAAAAGGATTAGGAAAAGAAACTAACAAGGGACATAAAAGACAATAAGAAGAGATTTTATTGTTATATAAAGGGAAATCAGCTGTTTAAAAGTACTATTGACCCACATGAGACTGAGAGTGGGGATATTGTCAATGACCATGGGGAAATTACAGACATACTGAATGATTAATTTGCTTCAGTGTTCACAGCAGAAGAGGAGGATAGCTAATTAACAGAGGATCAGTGACCAAGTCTCAATAAAAATAAGTAAAGCATTAATAATGGTGAAATTAATGGAACTGAAGGATGACAAATCACCAGGACATCTCTGATGGGGAAATTGTTGGGAAAATCCTATCATCAAGGATAGGATAACTGATCACCTCAAACATTCAGCTAATCAGAGAACAAGCATGGATTCTTGAAGGTTAGGTCATGCCCGAACAACCTCATAAAGATTTTTGAAGAGGTGACAAAAGTATTTGGTCGAGGTAAGTTGATGGATGTTGTTTAGGTGGACTTTCAGAAGGCATTTGACAAAGTCCCATAAAAAGACTGTTAGTTAGATAAATGCAATGTATTCGTTAGATTAGATTAGGATATCTGGTCAGCATGGACGAGTTGGACTGAAGGGTCTGTTTCTATGCTGTACATCTCTATGACTCCATGACTCAAAGTTTCTTGCCTCCACGCTACAGCCCTTTTTCAAACCCTTTGATCCAACTCTTCTTTTTAAATGTTATATGTCTAGAGAAGACTTTTGAATTTTGTTTTTTGCCAGCTGTCTCATACTTGCTTTTTTTCTGTTATTTGATTTTTCATTTCCCATTTGAACCTTCAATATTGAGCCTCATTCTTTCAATTGTTTGTCTACTTGACATTTGTCAAAAAAAATTCCCTTTTACTGCTTTATCTGTCTGTCTCTTTTATCAACCAAGGAACTCTGCATTTGTTGGTCCTCCCTTTACAACTTGTATCTGAACATTCTCTTTAAAGGCAGCATATTGTCTGGTTGCAGTTTTTCTGACAATCCTTGATTCCAGTTGATCTGGGTCAGATCCATTTTTACCCCATTGAAGCTTGCTTCTGTTTCCTGCAATGAGTTGTGATTATCCTTGGTTATGTCTTATCCATCTCCAGAGTCCAGCTAAATGTTCCCTAAATATTCTTCTACTGATCTACTCGGCCCACCCTAATCCCAAGAAACAGTCTGGTGCCTCTTTTCTAGTTGGATTGGAAATAAACTGGTAAGAAAAACATTCTTGAGCCCACTATAGAGACTCATGCTCCGTTTCGCTCTTGATAGTGCAATTTTCCTAGTCTTCATTCCGATCATTAAAGTTGCCCATTATAGCTACTCTGTGATTCTGTAATTCACTGAAAAATTTGTTCTGCTACATCTGTCCCTCTAGTTGGTGACTGCAGAGGAACCTCGATTATCCGAATACCAATTATCCGAAAATCGGATTATCCAAAGGAGATCTCGGTCTCAGTAGAAACATTACATCAAAGACGTGTTTCCAACCATGATCGCACCTTTTGTTTACATTGATTAAACAGGCACCATCTCCAAATGACTAACCTCACGCCCTTTCTCTCTCCCCACACTTTCCCTGGAGTCCGACAGAGGGGTGTACCCTAAATCCTCCCCCTTCCCCAGATAATCTGACTAACATTTTACTGTACAGAGCAAACATGGAACCTGTCAAAAAGCTGCAGTAAGAAGTTGTGTGTCTGGCTGTGAGTGTGTGTGTGCGCGCTATTTGGAGACTTACCCCACAAAGGCAGCATTAGCAGTCTTATTGTTAGTGTCCAGTCTGGCTGCCCCAGAGAGGGGGTGGGGGCAGTGCTGGACAGGGATTGGCGGGGTGGGGGTGGGCGGGGGCTCGCACGTTGTGTGCTGCTGCAGTCTCCCAAACGTGGAGCAGAGGAAAGGCATTTAATCGATTAACCAAATAGTCGGTTATCCGAATGAAGTAACGCCTGCCCATCACGTTCGGGTAATCGAGGTTCCCCTGTACATAATATTTTGAACAATGCACTTATACGTTTTTGTTCTTTAGCCCTTCTTAACTGAAGGATAACAATTCACAAGACAACTTGTAAGCGCACACGAAAAGAAGCCCTTGAAAATTCTAATGACCATTCATTTGAGCTTCTGTCAATGTTATGCTATGAGATTGAAACAGCCCTGGTGAAATTTAGGGTTATTGTTAGTGGCTGAAAAGGGCCACAGGTTACAGTAAATTGGGTATTGGGAATGACCCCTGCCCCTAAATAGATGAGCCCAAGATGGACCCATGTTGGGTTGTGGGCTTGAATAAATTTGAGCTATGGACAGTAGCTGGATGTAGTCAGTAGCTCGTCGGCAAAGAGGTTTCAAATTGCTACATCAGCAGCAACAACAGCTGTAGGAAAATGCTTAGCAGGGAAGAAACTAATCAGGAGGAGATGAAGGTGGTGGGGTGACGCGTGGAGTGCAGCAGCCTCCAGGAAGGTCACACTGTTAATAAGCACCTCCTGATTCCAAACATCAGGTAGATACTTTTAAAAACCTACTTTTTTGTCAGTGGGTTTCACAGATCAATGACTAGGTTAGAGAATCAGAGTCACAGATGGTTGCAGCACAGAAAAAGGCCATTCAGCCCATTATATCTGTCCTAACTAACTGAAAGAGCAGTTTATCCAGTGCTAATCCCTGTGCATTCTCCCTTTTCAGATAATAACTAATTCTCTTTTAAATTATTTGATTGAACCTGCCTTCAGCACAATCTTCCAGCTGCATTCGAATTTTCAGTCACTCACTGCACAAGAAAGATTGTAGAAGGAATTCCTTCTTCAGATGCTGATCTCTGGTACATGTGACTCCTGTTCTTGATCCTTTTGATAATGGGAGCAATTATTTTCCTGCCTATTCTGTCCAGATACATCTTGATTTTGAATGCCTGTATTGACTCTCCTCTCATACTCCTCAAAGCAACAAGTCCCAATATCTCCAATGTATCTCAGCAACTGATGTTCTGGTAAATCTTCTTCAATGCAGCCAGATTTTCAACAATTCACAGAGGGTTTTAAGCATGCATTTGGCTACTCTTTTGTTTATAGTTAAAGAGACTAATAATTAGTTTAGACAGTGGATGCCTATCATTTTGTCAATATGATGGAGGAACACTTCACTTGTATTGATTAGACTTTTCTGAACCAGCATATTCAAGACTGACTTTCTTTCACACCTGAAAAAATTGGACAGCATAAATAAATGTCTAGATATGAGGGAAAGGATAAATGGAATACTGCAGGCTGACTTGACAATATTTTACTTAAGTGACTGAAAACTCCTGACTTTCAGCTGGCAATGTTGAGAAGACAAGTCATGGTCTGACAAATTGTTGAAAAATAGTTTGAACTCAAGAACTCAGTTGTCTTGAATGCAGCCATTTGTATAACAGCTTTCCAGTATTTTTCTTGGTGCACAATCATTGCCTTAAACATGTTATCATCTTATTGAGCTCTGTGCCTGAAGGCAGGTCTGAGATGATTATTGGCTGAACAGCAACAAGCTGTCATGACTTTTAAAAAAAATTGTGGGTGGCCTACAGGGGCAGGCCTCAGTTTCACCTTAGCAACAACAGGGAAGAGTCTAATCCTCAGATAGCTTTAACAACTGAGCTCTCACAGCACATCACTTTGCAAATTATGTGCCCACACAAATCAATGTGGAGATAACAGGAGCAGGAGGTTTACTTTGCTTTATGTTTTTTTTAAAGCCCAAAAGCTTGATTATTTATCAAACTGATTAGGACATGTATTTAAAAGGGGAGTGATTCTATCTGTGTTATTTTCAGATGCTGATCTCTCAGTATGTTACAGAATTTTACAGCATCCTATTTTTTGGTTCGGAAGTAAATCTATTAGTTGTGGCCTGTCAGCATTACATTCAATCTTTTGCAAAAAAAGTGGGAGAAAAGCAAAGTTAAAAATCACACAACACCAGGTTATAGTCCAACAGGTTTAATTGGAAGCACTAGCTTTCGGAGCGCTGCTCCTTCATCAGGTGGTTGTGGAGTTCACAATTGTAAGACACAGAATTTATAGCAAAACTTTACAGTGTGATGTAACTGAAATTATACATTGAAAAATACTTTGACTGTTTGTTAAGTCACTCATCTGTTAGAATGATCATGATAGTTTCACTTCTTTCATACATAAATCACAAAACTTTTTTAAAAAAGTTACATTCTCAGGTTAACTGTAACAATTGGTTAGGTTAAAAACAATGACTGCAAATGCTGGAAACCAGACTTTGGATTAGTGGTGCTGGAAGAGCACAGCAGTCCAGGCAGCATCCGAGGAGCAGTAAAATCGACGTTTCAGGCAAAAGCCCTTCATCAGGAATAAAGGCAGAGAGCCTGAAGGGTGGAGAGATAAGTGAGAGGAGGGTGGGGAGAAAGTAGCATAGAGTACAATAGGTGAGTGGGTGAGGGAATGAAGGTGATTGGTCGGGGGGAGGGTGGAGTGGATAGGTGGAAAAGAAGATAGGCAGGTAGGACA
>NC_057716.1:39823731-39849723 GCF_004010195.1 Chiloscyllium plagiosum
GGTCACCTGTAGTGTGACATGAACCCAAGGTCCTGGTTGAAGCCCTCCCTATGGGTACAGAACATAGCTATCAGCCTCTGCTCGGCCACTTTTCTCTGCTGCCTGTCCCAAAGTCCGCCTTGGAGAATGGTCACCCGAAGGTCCGAGGTCGAATGTCCTGGACCTTTGAAGTGTTCTCCAACTGGGAGGGAACACTCCTGTCTGTTGAGTGTTGTGCGGTGCCCATTCATCCGTTGCTGTAGCCTTTGCTCGATTTCACCAATGTACCATGCCTCAGGCATCCTTGCCTGCAGCGTATGAGATAAACTACGTTGGCTGAGTCAAATGAGTACCTGCCGTGTACATGGTGGGAGCTGTCCCCACGCATAATGATGGTATCTATGTCTGCACTCTGACACGTCTTGCAGCGCCTACCATGACAGGGTTGTATGGAGTTGTCCTGAAAGCCGGGCAGTTTGCTACGAACAATGATATGTTTGAGGTTTGGTGGTTGTTTAAAGGCGAGCAGTGGAGGTGTGAGGAAGATCTTGGCGAGGTGCTCATCCTCATTGATACCCCCTCTCACGGACACTCACAACCCTCCACCCCAGACATACACATGGACACTCACAACCCCCCACCCCAGACACACACACTTCTACACTCACACATGCATCCTCTCATAGACTTAGACCACTTTACACTGACACATACACACAAAAACCCACATGCACACATACACATATACGTTTGTGGGCAAATTTGTACTTGCAGAGTTACATTGTACTTTGCTCAAAAACTGCAAGAATCCATGTAAGACTCTGTAAACTCACTTTTTAGATTAGCATCAGTCTAAACATTATGGCACAGACAGGGAACACAGAGGGCTAACACCTTCAATATCTTAACATCTTATCTGGGCTGACACCAATTGTTACAGTTAACCTGAGAATGTAACTTTTAAAAAAAGTTTTGTGATTTACATATGAAAGAAGTGAAACTATCATGGTCATTCTAACAGATGAATGACTTAACAAACAATCAAGGTATTTTCAATGTATAATTTCAGTTACATCACACTGTAAAGTTTTGCTATAAATTCTGTGTCTTACAATTGTGTACTACACAACCACCTGATGAAGGAGCAGCACTCCGAAAGCTAGTGCTTCCAATTAAATCTGATGGACTATAGCCTGGTACTGTGTGATTTTTAACTTTGTACAACCCAGTCCAACACCAACATCTCCAATTCAGGAGAAAAGCAGTTACTAAACCACATAACCTCAATGTTTCTGAGTACAATCATGGGGTATCTGTTTCTCATGAACCATATTATTCATGAGCATGTGTAAGGAAAATCAAAATATAAATCGGTTTACACTCTAACTATAAAACTTCTGAAATATGTATTATTCTTATCGGAATGCTGCTACACCTTTTTTTTTCACTTAAATGAGTTTATTCGTAAAGAGCAACTAGCATAGCTCTATTAGTACCATTTTTAATTGCTATTTTCAAATGCTACATTTGGTCACGGCCTTGTCTGGGGTGGATTCAATGAACTTAAGAGAAGAACTGTGGCCCTAATTTCCTGTATCTCTTTTCATCAGGCTCCACAGTCTTTGCCTATTGTTGTGGGTAGGAGCATGTGCACCAAGGAAGGATGTACTCCAGGTAAAGCTTAAGGAGTCAATTGCTAGAGAAGTGATTGCCTGGGATAGGGTATGCAGCTTGGTGGAGGATGACCTGATCTTGGTAAATGGAGTTGAAAATCACATAATACAGGTTGTACTCCAACAGGTCTATTTAGAAGCACTAGCTTTCGGAGCGCTGCTCCTTCATCAGATGATTGTGGAGAAACTCCACAACCACCTGATGAAGGAGCAGCGCTCCGAAAGGTAGTGCTTCCAAACAAACCTGTTGGACTATAACCTGGTGTTGAGTGATTTTTAACTTTGTACATCCCAGTCCAACACTGGCATCTCCATATAATTGGTAAATTGAGGCAGCTAAGCTTCTAGAGAAGCAATCCTGCTCCTTTACCAGCAGTGCTGGTAAAGTACTTGCATCTTCCACACAGCAGTCCTTATCACCCTTGATCAAATGGGTTTTCTGTGATCCAGTAAGTACATTTAGTGAGGGTTAAGCCTGGAAAACAGGTAAAATTGGAGGTGCCCAGTCTCTAAATTACTAGCTCTCTTATTGGTGCAGGGTTTTTGGATGTTGCCATAAGTCCTACTTCTGTGAATACCAGAGAGACAGGGACTGTTGGATGCTGGTTTCAGATTTTGAATGTCTTTATATTCAAACTGACCTAAATCCACTCCTTTTTGGGGATTAAGTAAGTTTGCAGATGACACTACAATTGGAGGTGTAGTGGACAGCGAAGAAGGTTACCTCAGATTACAACCAGATCTTAATCAGATGGGCCAATGGGTTGATAAGTGGCAGATGGAGTTTAATTAGGTAAATATGAGGTGCTGCATTTTGGGAAAGCAAATCTTAGCAGGACTTATACACTTAATGGTAAGGTCCTAGGGAGTGTTGCTGAATAAAGAGACCTTAGAGTGCAGGTTCATAGCTCCTCGAAAGTTGCAGGTAGATAGGATAGTAAAGAAGGTGTTTGGTATGCTTTCCTTTATTGGTCAGAGTACGGAGTACAGGAATTGGGAGGTGATGTTGCGACTGTACAGGACGTTGGTTAGGCCACTTTTGGAATGTTGCGTGCAATTCTGGTCTCCATTCTATCGGAACGATGTTGTGAAACTTAAAAGACTTCAGAAAAGATTTACAAGGATGGGATATCTGGTCGGCATGAACAGGTTGGACCGAAGGGTCTGTTTCCGTGCTGTAAATCTCAATGACTCTATGACTCTAAATCTCCTGACAGAAAAATTGGCAGATGAACTGACCCCAGATCCCTGCTTTTAACTCAATTTAAAGCTTCGAAGGAGTGAACTTATGGGGCATTGAGGCCCCTGATTTTTAGTCTCTTGACATCCTCTCAGCATCCTTCTGTCCAGTGTCTTGTTCTAATTTGCATCACTTCAAACTGTGGGCAGTGCTTTTATCAGTATTGCAGCTAAGACTCACCTTTCCCTATGTTAAACACAATGGATCAGAGTGGAAGCAGATTGGGCCACCTTGCCATTTTATTGTTCTTTTTGACGATACATTCTCTCCAGAGTTTTGAATAAATTGTTTGCGTTAATGTTTAATTTCAAAGTTAGTTTTTTTCCAAGTTTAAGCAGTTGCCATGGCAATTTTGATCTTATACCTTTAGAAGAAGTAATCTTTTGGTGAAAAAAGAGCTGCTGTAACAGTATAGAACCCAGCCAATAATGACTACAACTGAAATTGTTGCTGAATGCTCAGGGGTAAATGGTGAATTTTATATTTTTGGCGAACATATTGTCTCACATATTGACTTAAATGAAGCACTTCTATGGTAAACCAATTTCCATTGAGACAAACAAGTCATCGAGGTAACAAGCTGCGCAGATGGTACTTGGATTCTGAGTGTGATTCCCAAATATTCAGCTATTGCTGTGCTCAACGAATGTGTGGAACAGACAATCTGAGAAAACAAGACAATCTGTTAAATTTGAAGAGGAAACAGATGATTCAAGTCACTTAACTATGCTCTTTCGTTGCAAGGATATTATCTGCTCACTTTCTATGTTGCATATGTGGAATGAAGTACCTTATAAAACAAAGGAGAAAATGTATTGATGGAAACAACTGACAGCTGCTGTTAAAGTACTGACATTTCTCATTCTGCAGTGTTGGCAAAAAAAACAAAGCTTTAAATTCCAAATTTAGTGAGTCCTGACCTCTGCTGTGCTTCTGTAAGGGGGACCAAATAGTGGCCAGATATTTCTTCAAGTTGGAGGAGATAATCATGAAGAGAGAGATTCCCAGTCTGCACTTCCATATCTCCCACTATGGAATTTGGAACAGCTTATGAAGACCTTGCCAAAGGCTGGTTGACCCACTTTCTGTGAGATAGGTATGTAATGTCCAATTAAACCAGAGAAAATAAAAATGAAGAGAGAGTTGGGTGACTTCCCTACAGCCCAATGCTATTTAAATTTGGGTGTGCTAATCTTCAGTGCTGAGGCTGCCATTTTACACAGTCTACTACAAGGGGAATCACAATCTGATATTGATGGTCCTAGTCTGCCTTTAATTCTCCTTATACCTTGTTTTCAGTTTAGGTTTAAAGATACATAGCTCAAGAATAGCTGTTTATTTTGTCAACTATATTATGGATAAATATTGTCAAATGGCTTTGCATGGTTGCATGCTGTTTTCATTCATTTATACCATTTGACAGTACAGCACCGGCTCTTTTCAATGTTATTAGCTTTAGAAGTTTAGAGCTAAGCCAAAGGCATGGGAATACTGGAAGATTAGGCCTTTAATACATCAGCCAGGAAAGTTTGCCTTTTCGACTTCTGGGTTCTGCAGAAGCCCATGCCTTCTGACATTCAAATTATGATATCCAAACTGAATAGTTTGCTCTTTATTTCTGTACTTGGGTTTCTGGTTGACATGGAGCCTGATTCAATATCTCCTGTTCTGCTGTCAAAACCTGAAATGAAGTGAAATCAAAACAAGTCAGAATCTCCTAATCTTGATTTTTTTTTAACTGTTCATTGTTTTGGAGAGACTTGCATGTAACTATTCATTCTCTTGTCAGTCACTGTTTTGACTGTCTCATTTACTGTACTTTTGTAATGTTTTTATTTGATCATTCTATTTCTCTTCTCAAATTTATTTATAACCTGGTTCTATATCATAGTCTTGTTGACAATAAAGCAGATTATGATATAGACATAGTAATTATGGAATGGGGAGAATTAGAAGAGCTGCATTGCAAATATATGGACAAATCTCCAAGTGTTATAATTCGTAACACTTACTGATTTTTTAACAGATGTATATTGTCAGGCAGATGAGATGGCCTAAGAGGTAGAAGGTTAATATAGTAAAGAAAGGGATATGATCTATTTATAAAGCACCAATCAGATCTCTTGGAAACATCCCAAATGCATCACATACAATCAATTACCTGAGAGTGCAGGGATCTGACTTTTAAACACAGCTTCCCACAATGAGGAACCTATTCATCTATTAACATACTATGAAATTATATTTTAACATATATTGCAACCTTGGTCACTTACCTATGTATCATATAGAATTACATTTGTTGACTATTATAGTTTCACATCGGGCACTTGTAATAATGCAGCTATTAACAATAAATGAGACTGGGTAACTGGCAGCACCAATGTTGTACAATGGTAGAATTGAAATTGATGTGCTCAAGCCTGGCAGGAATTAAGGTCAGTTTGTTTGCTAAAGATGGATGCATAAAATAAATAGGATTTACAATCTTTTATATTTTAGTGTCATATATTTCACAAATAATGCACCCTTCCTGTTTGCTTTTTAACTGATCATTATGTTTCATTAATCTTCCTATAATACTTGAGAATGAGGGATTTTACAGATCTTGGTACTTGTAAATGCCTATAATTTAAATGGTGTGACCAAATAAGGGTTTTAGCATTTGATATTCATTGAACTTACTTTGTATTTCCAATGAAATATATTTGAATACTGCTTAGATGTGGGATTTGCAGATGAATTTAAGAGGATGCGCTATACTGATAGAGTTGTGCAGCTACTAACTCTCTTGGATAAATTGACAGTTACCTACTGAGCAGAGTTGCTAGGAGAGGGTGAATAATTGTGACTTCAGCATTAGCTGTTACGTGTATTTCTTAAATAGCGACCTGTGGAGCTCCATGGTTTCCATCTTATCTGGATTTCTGGTTTCAAAGGTGATGCTGTCCTCTACTGAGATGTTCGATCTGCCCCTGTATTCTTTTCACCGATTTGTTCTTTTGCTGTTTGTATGTAGCATTGCACAATCATTCACCTCTGTTTCTATCTTCAACAGGAGTACAGGGAAGTAATGGTAATGACCCACTTCTCTGTGCTTCTTCTTGTCCTGATCTTTAAGCAGTTTCATTAGAAGTGTGGTCAATATCTAATTCTTTTATATTCATTTGAAAATAGGTTCTTTAGAGAAATTGAAATATTGAATTCTTATTGCAAATATCTCATAGCAGAATATGGATCTGCCATTTTAATATACAGCTATTCTCACTAATTGTGCTTGCTTTGCTGTTTTAAATTCTAGCGCCACCTTACATACAAGAACAGTGCCAAGAAAGTTCACACTGGCAGTACAGGAAAAGCATTCTGATCCTTTATTAAAACAAAATATTTTGAATGTGGCTGTTGGGAAATACCATGCACTGAGAGATATTTAAAGTTGTTGAGCTTGAGTCTAACTGTAGCTATTTAATCCCAGAATTTTCACCATGGAAGCTTCGCCTGCAGAGATGAAGGAATTTGACAGCAGCTGTCTTGAGTTCCTAAAACCAGACAATACTGAGAAAATGTGGATTCGCTTGCAGGGGATGTAAGTATTCTCTGAATGATGAATATTTACACTGTCAACATGTAATGCTGCTTTCTCTACATTCTTCATCTCCAATGTAAAGTCTTGTTCACACTAAAAGGGAAGAAAACATCAGATCATCCCAAAGGACTTAAAAGAATCATAGAATTTTACAGTACCAGAGGCCATTCAACCCATTGTGTCTGTACCAGTTTCCAAAAGAGCTACCCAACTAGTCAAACCTCCAGCCCAATCTTCGTAACCCCCTAAATTAATTACTGTTAAATATATATCTTCGGAAACTTCATATGGAATCTGCGTCAGCCATTCTCCCAGGCAGCGCATTCCAAATCCGAACACCTTTCTGAGTAAAGAAGCTCCTTTTCATCTCACTCCTAGCCTTCTTACTGACAGTCTTGAAAGTTTGTCTCCTAGTTACTGACATGCCAACTAGTGGAGAGTGAATATCCTTCTTTACCCTGTCAAAATTGATCATAGTTTTGACCACTTCACCTTAACTGTGGTTCTGTTCGCCGAGCTGGAAGTTTTTGTTGCAAACGTTTCGTCCCCTGTCTAGGTGACGTTCTGGACCCAATATACCGGCCTGTACAGCGGACAGCTGAAACTGACAACTGGAAGCGGCAGGGACAGGCCACTATGAATGCCGGAGGAAACACCACAGAAGCGCTTCACAGGAGGCTCTCAAGCACTGAGGATGTCACCTAGACAGGGGACGAAACGTTTGCAACAAAAACTTCCAGCTCAGCGAACAGAACCACAGCAACGAGCACCCGAGCTACAAATCTTCTCACAAACTTTGAACTTCACCTTAAATCTTCTCTGCTTCAACGAGATTAACCCCAATTTCTCTAATCTTTCCTTGTATCTAAACTTCCTATTCCCAGCATTATTCTAGTAAATCTCTTTTGCCCTCTTTCCAGGGCTTTAACATCCTTCCTTGAATAAGGTGCCCAGAACTGTAAACACAACTCCAAATGTGTACAGCTGGAGCATTACTTCCTTGTCTTTATATTCTATGCTCTATTTATAAATCTAACGATCTTATAAACCTCCTTAATAACTATTTCAACTTGCCTGGCCACCTTCAGGGAATAATTCAAGTGTATCCCCAATCTCCCTGCTCCTATGCTCCTGTCAAAGTTGTACCATTTAAGCCTGTATTGTTTCTCTTTTTTTTTGACCAAAATGCATTATCTCACATTTCTCTGCAGTAAAATTCATCTGCCAGGTGTCTGCCCATTTGACCAATTTATCATTGTCTGTCTGAAATCGCTCAGCGTTATCCTCACAATTCACTGTTCTCAAGAGCCGAATATCATCTGCAAATTTAGAGATTTTGCCCTCTGCACCAAATTCCAAATTGTTTATACAAATCAGAATAAAACAAGCGTCCCAACACTGAGCCCTAGGGAATACCATTTTCAACTTGTCTCCAATCTGAGAAATGTCGATCCATACCTACCCTCTTTTTCCTATCATTTAGCCAACTTCTAATCCATACTGCCAAAGACTCATCAATCCCAAGCATTTAAAATTTGCTAACCAATCTGACATATGGCACTGTACTAAATGCTTTCTGAAAGTCCAAATATACACCCACAGAACTGCCCTCATTCACTGCCTGTATCCCCTTATCAAAGAACTCAATTAAATTTGTCAACCATGACCTGCACTGGACAAAGCCATGTTGACTATTTAGTGTTACCTTATTTTTCTCCAAGTGTACATTTACCTTATCCCATATTGTCACCTCCATCAGTTTTCACACTATTGATGTGAAGGTGAAAGGTCTCTTGTTTCCTGGGTTGTCCTTTGCTCCTTTCCAAAATAATGGCATCACATTTGCAAACCTTCAGTCCCCGAAGAACTCACCCTGGAAATGTATTTTATTCACTCACTGGCTGTGAGTATCACTGGCTAGGCTAGCATTTATTGCCTATAACTAACTGATCAGAGGGTAGTTGAGAGTCAACCACATTGCTGTGTGTCTGGAGTTACATATAGGCCAAACGAGGTAAGAATGGTAGTTTCCTTCCCTAAAGGGAATTAGTGAACCAAAGTTTTTCCAACAATTGACAATGGATTCATGGTCATCATTAGACTCTTAACTCCAGACTTTTGTTTATTGAATTCCACCATCTGCCATTGTGAAATTCAAACCCAGTTCCCGTAACATTACCTGGGTCTCTGGATGAACAGTCCAGAGATAATACCATTAGGCTATCATTTTCCCCTGTCAATGGCTCCACAATTTTTTCCCATGCCTCTCTCGCAATCTAGGATGCACCCATCTGGGCCTGGCAATTTCTACACTGCCAGCCTTTTTGGCACCTCTTCTTTATCTAAGACTATACTACTCAGTTGCTGAAAACTCATTTTCAACTGGGCCAATGTTACCATTTTGTAATTTGTTAAAGACAGAAACAAAGTATTTATTAAGGATCTTGGCATTACCCTTTGCTTCAGTGAGCAGCTTTCCTTGCTTTTTCCTTATGGGTCCCACTCTATCCTTCCCTAATCTTTTTTGTATTGGTATGTTTGAAGAATATTTTGTGATTCTTTTTAGTGCAGCCTGTCATCCTTTCCTCATGTTTCAACTTAGCCTTCTTTATTCCAGCCTTGGCCTCTAACCTGCATCTGAGATCCTCTTCCTAATTTCTATTGTGATTATTATTCCAGTATGCCCCATATGCTTCCTTATTTTTTTTCATTAATATCCTTAGTTATCTAGGATTTCTACCTTTTGGATACCAGGTATTTATTTCTCATGGCTGTGCCTAGCTTGCACCCTATTCATCTTTTTAAATTCTCGCATCTTTCAACCATAGTTTTATCCACCAAAATGTGTTTCCAACCATGTGCATCAGTTCAACTTTTAAACCCCTTTTCCAGTCTGGGATCTTAATCATTTTCCAACTTAATATTAAACCTTATTATTTTCCGATCGCTTTTTCTCATGTTCTCCCCCTCTCGGACATTCTCCACTTGGCCTGCATCATTTGCTGGGACCAGATCCAGCACAGGTAGGATTGGAAATGTACTGTTCCAGAAAGTGTTCCACACACATTGCAGGAAATCCATCTCTTCTGTGCCCCATATTCTGCCTTTTTCCCATTCTACTATTGGGGAATTGAAATCACCAACTATTACAACCCTACTTGTCCTGAGAATTTTCATAAGTTGCCGATAAATACTCCTTTCTACTTCCTCCCCACTATTTGGAGGTGTATTATAAATAACCAACAAGGTCACAGCTCCCTTCCTGATTCTCACTTCCAACCATTTGGATTCCAAATTAGATCACATCCATTTTTTTAAGAGCACACTTTTGTTATATAACAATTATCCATAAAATTTGCATATATTTATATGTTTTATAAATTGCAAATGTACCAGGAGCCAAAGAAAACCTTATTGCTCCTTGTTGAGGTGTATTGTTTTTTTTCTTCAAATTTACCATTTTGCAGATGCTGGAAATCTGAAATATGTTCAGAGGATGCTGGAAATACACAGCAAATCAGGTAGCATTTGTGGGGAGAAACATAGAGTTTAATCAAATTGATGACCTTTCATCAGAACTAGAAAAGATGTAATAAATGTTTAACTAACACAGAGGTAGAGAACAGAGGATAAGGTGGAATAGTGGACTGAAAGAATGAAAGATGCCTATTTTTGGCTGGAAGAGGGGTGGACTAAATGACAAAGGCGATGAAGGTGCAAGATGAAAAAGGATGATAATGCGACAAATAAAGGATATAAATGGAGGAGGTATAAATGGCACTGGCATAATCATTATCAAGATATGCTGTCAAGAAACAAATGGTAGTGTTAGTTATGATCTGAAGTTGTTGAACTTAATGTTGAGACATGAAGCCTGTCATTAATTGAAGATGAGATGCTGCATTTGGCCTCCTCAGTATAGAGGATCACACATCATGAGCAGTGAATGCAGTATTCTAAATTGAAAAAAAAATGCACAATTAAATTGCTCTTTGATCCAGAAGGATTATTTAGGGTCCTGGATAGCGAGAAAGGATGAGGCAAAAGGGAAAGTGTTACATCTTCTGTATTTCATGGGAAGCTTTCGTGGAAGGAAAGATAGTGATGGTGGAGTGATTGAAGAGTAGACCAGGCTGTAATGGGGAAGGACAGGAAAGGTGTCTTTGTTGGTAGCATTGTGCTGGAGATCATGATTCCTCTCCACCATAGTTGACTAGGCCCTTGACTTTGTCCGCACTAAAACAATTGATGGAGTTAATAGATCTCATGTGGTGTGAACTTTCTTGGTGCAAACCACATACTCAAAACAGGCACTGGGATTGCCATGTATAATTAACCTGTATCTGCTTGTTCTAATGCAGGTCATGGGCAGGCATGCTGCTGTCTTTTCATCTATATGATTGCAATGTGTAACCAGTGCTATATTCATTGTTGATTTGATGACATAACTGAGCAGATAGAGAGAGACAGAGAAAAGATATAAGAGGCTAGCACAAGGTAGAGTTAGCCCACATCATTTGCAGACAGCTTGCACCTATGAAATGGATAGTGTATCTTGAATTGCGTAGGTACTCGAGGTTATTTAATGAGTAAGTTTCATTTGGGAAAGACGCAAGCGAAAGAGAGTGATAATATGTTTGCTGACACAGTAATGGATATTTTGGGAAGGAGGTTGTGAAGAGGAGGGAGATGTCCTTTGCTCGCATGAACCCGGAAACCCATAGAGAGACACTGCAAAGGTATTATGCCAATGGGATCAGATAGCTGTTAGTATCAGCATTGTAGCTCTGAGGACCTGGATGCTGTGCCACAAGAAGTTCAGTTAGTTCAATGAGTGATCAAGGTGTGTGAATATATCTCCAAATGCACTGAACCATGATTCTCATGCAACTCTCAATACACTGCCTCACACAGTTGTTCACTCACCTTTCAGAAATTTCAATCAACCATACCTCACACTTCATATTTATTGTGCTGCCATTGTTTGACACATTTAATCATACTGCAAACCTCCCTTAGGTATTTTATAATGTATATACATGACCAACTACCCAGTCAGGACAACCATGTCACCCAAATATATCACAATTCAGTCATTGACAAGTAGTAGTGCAGAATCTGAAATTGAAGAGGAAGAAGTGACTGATGAAGAATATTCTGACTGGACTGGACAGCTGGTTGCAGGGATGATGTTTTCCCTCTGTGGGGGATTCCAGAGCATGCTGGTCATGATCTCAGCAAATGGGATGGTTGTTTTGGACTGAGATGAGGGGAAGTTTCTTCACTCAGAGGCTGATGCACCTGTGAAATTCTCTGCCACAGAAGGTAGAAACTCTGCAGGAATTCAAGAAGTGGAAGTAGACTTGTGGAAATGAAGACAATGAATTAGTTCAAAAAGAAAATGAATTGATTTTTTAGAAGTTAAGGGAGTATGGGGAGATATTGGGAATATGGTGTTGATATAGAGTATCAGCCATAATCATGTTGATTAGCAGAGCAGGTTTGATCAACCAACTGGCTCATATCATGCCTCACTGGGACAGTGCACTGGAAGTCAAACCCAATCTTTCCCAGAATCATCACAAAAGATAACAATCGAAGATTGCAAAGTATACCCAATTCACCTTTCTGTTTAGACCCTGGAAAGCCAAGAACTCTGACTAGATTTCTGTACTTAACAAGAATTAAAGCTGCAGGTAAATCACTGTAATTTGTTGACATATAACTCAAGTAATTAAAACTCTAACTCCCTCATAAATTCCCCCCTCCACACACATATAGACAGGAACTGGCAAAAAATGACTTAATGGGTTGAGGGGAAAAGAATGGGTAAGGTAACCCAATGGCTCCTGCCCACAGCGTTGATTCAGATGATCTTTTGACCTTCTAGGATTTGTTGTTCCTCAGTCTCTCTTTTCTGGGTAATTTTCACTTTCTTAAAGGGGTAATGTCATCATTGCCCTGCTCCGAGGTTGCAGGTATATCTGCAAAGGGCATGGAGACATCACACTGCCTGTTCCATACTGTAAGAGGAAAATTGTGCTGACATTGAGACCCCTCTTCTTCCTCTACTGTGTCAGCTGTGCTCATTCTGCTTAAGATGACTTCAGACTAATAGGGATGGAAACTAGAGCACCTATGACTGAGCAGAACACTTCAAATCAGAATTAAGACCTTCACCTGTGTCAAACCAGGCACTATTGACTCCAAATTTACCATTTTTAACAATGTAAATCCTCAAGCACTTTTGCAAGTTAAGTAGATTTTACTCAGAAATTAACCTGAAAGTAATTGATGATTCCCCAGAAAAATGTTTTGCGGGTGAGGGGAGGAAGGGGTCCCTTCCTGCTGCCAAATACACATGCAGCTGTCTGAAGTTAAGAGAATGCTTTAGATGAAACGTTGACTCAAACGTTATGCTGCCAGATTTGAATCATTGTTAGGCTCTAACTGACATCATGATATGCCAGTTCACCCTCCTGGTGCTTGCTGGATGTTTATGGGCAGCTAAATTTAAAGTGAATGTCACTGATTTTATCATTTCAAGACAAGTAGGCCCGTATTTCGTTCTACAATTTTGAAATATGTATTTGTTGTATTTGAGTATATTTAAATTATTTCCATTGCTGTTCATTCACAATATAAAATAAGGAGTTTAGAAAATGAGAATCATTTATTTGGCAGGAGAAGAACATAACCATCTAAGGGAAATTCTTTGAAAGCCCAAAAACCATTTTCTGTCCTCATTAATCCATGCTTCCATTAATGTGAAATTGTAATTGACTTCATTAAAGTAAGTGTTTTGGGTTTAATTATTTAAGTGGAATAGTGATCGTGGTCCAGTGCATTTGAAAATGATGGAGCAATCTCATGTCTTCCTTAATGAAATAAATTGCCAAGCTACTGGAGCTGGTGATTGAACTATCTCTTTAAAACATTTTTAATGAAAGACAGTTGAGACTTGCGGTTGTTACTGAAGTTTCATTTTATTCTTTATCTGAGCAAATAAGACTTAGGGCAAGTGATGATGCTGAAAATTGGATTTGTTGATGGCAAAATGACATCATGTTGGGTGTGGTGACTAAAAACATCTAAATAATTATTCCTGTGTTGCTTCTAGTAGATCTGTAGCATAACAGTGTAGCACTTTCTAAAGTCAAGTTAAAAAGAAATCTGCAAATTGCTATGGTGGATTTTATCATTAGAATGAGATAAGTGCAGGCACAGCCAAGCTTCATATTTTGGTTGAAAGCCAACGTAAGCTTTTTTTTAAAATGTAGTGTTGCATGTAATTACATACTGTCATTTTATCAATACTTAATATTTTGGGATTATACAGTTGATGTTCTCACATAATAAAAGTGTCTTTAAAAGGTAATTGGACATGAAGATATTTCTAGTTATTACAGTCTGAAATAGGAAGATTCTATAATCAATAGTTTGTCTTAGACAAACTAAGTCTAATATCTCAAACAAGTTCCCAATTTGGATGTTCATTTTTGGATTTTCTTTTCCTTAGTTCATTGATTTCACTCTCTATTTGCACAAATCAGCTCTAATGTTGTAGCTCATTTGAGGGGCAGATCTGGCATGAAGCAAAACTGCACTTTTCCCACTCCCAGCATTCCTAAGACAACCATAAATCCTGAGAGCAGGCACGGTAAGTGGGAAGTCACTCTGCTTCCAAGCAGATCTGTTCTGGTCTGCTTGACATGCTGCAGCAGTCGTCTGGACAGACTCCAGCAGATAGTTTTAAAATTGCTGGCTTATTCTTCAGGAAATACTCAGTAAGTCAGGCGGCATCAGTGGAGAGAGAACCACTTAACATTTGATGAAAGATAATCAATCTGAAGTACTAATTCTGTTTTTCCCTCCACAGATGCTACTAAGCACTGCTGAGTATCACCAGTATTTTCTGTTCTTGGTTCAGAGTTTCAGCGTCCCACAGTATTTTGATTTCTAGCTGTTTTTGCTGGTTTAATGGGAATCGGGGTGTTTTGTGATGCTGAACGTCACCTCTGAGTTGGAAAACTTCCTAACCCTCCAACTCTTGTTCCGTGGGTGTGAACATTATAGCTTTACACTGAAAAGTGATAGGATTTTCCAACCAGTTGAACATTGGCAGAATTCTGCTAGTTTCCAATTTAATCCCAAATGCCAATTAAACTAATCGCTGCCATACAGATGTTGTGCCATGGAATTGCTTTTCCTGGCTCATAGAATTTTGGAATCATAATCTTTGCCTGTTATAACTGTAATCATTTCATGATATGTCTTTATGCTGAAGGGCAAATAACAGCTAATGTAACATTTTTCTTACAGACAGAAATACAAAAACACATCACAGAGGTAAGGCTATTTACTTAGCACTAATTTTAAAACATCTCGAAGTATGACTTATGTCCTTTATTTAAAATTTTTGTTGTTTAATTGAATTTTTCCAATAAATTCATGAACTCGGCGTATTTGGAGATGTCTGATTTGCATTGATGTATGGTTTCATTACAAAGCTTAGCACATTGGAGAATGTATTTTTTGAATACTTGTGAGAATTTAGCTGCAGCATAATTACACTCTTTAGACAATGAAGTATTCTGTAGCATTAATGCAAGCAAAATAATATTGAAAATGATTAGTTAAAAGTACGGTGAATAGATTCATGTTATCCTATCTGTTGAGTTCATATTGGCCCTTGATAAGTTTTAATGAGGTGGGTGGGAAGATTTTCTCTTTGTACGATGGAAGTCATTTAATTTGAAAAGATGGTCAAAAACTTAGTGCCTTTTTGCACAATTAGGTTCTTAACTGAGCTTCCACTTACTCTTTATAGGTCATTTAGTATAAGAGTGGGACCAGAAGTGAGAACTTTTGTTAACAGACATTTGAGCATTCCAACATTCAAAGTCATGCAGTCTAAGACTTATGTGCCCCACCTTCATCACAGTGAAGTTTGGCAACTTACAGAGACATTCAAGAAGCAGAAAGAAGTCTGCTCCTTTCTATATGTGTATTAAGACAAGGGCCCCATTTCATAATATTAAACGTATTATATGTTCACTATTGCTGAAATAAAGACACCTTGAACTTGCCGATCACTGTTCAAAATTTTGTTTCCAAATAATCTGCAGCAATATGGCATGGCTTCCCAATATAGAAGCGGATCTAAAGGATACAGCTTCTTATTCAGTACCTGGTAAATCAATGTCAATCCTGACACTAATTCTACCACGTCAATCTTTTGTTTCATAGATGTTTATGCCCTTTTCTCAAAAGAAAAGAAATAAAGTAGAATTCTCATTTCATGATAACGTGATGCAACATAAAACTATCTCTCACATTCTGACAACTTTCTTCAGGGAATATTATAGATACCCTGGCACCATCCAGGTATTGTAACCATTACTTTAGCATGTCCAGTACCTGCTTATTGAGATGCACCATGTCAAATGTGCCTCACTATGAAGAGTGTCGAGGTCTATCTAGCAATGTCATAAGTCATGTTTCAAGTGTGTAACTCATAAGAAGCCAATCAACCAATCCATTGTCATCCTGAATTAAGTAGAGCTGCCTTTTTTACCCTCAGTCACTCTGAGATATTCTTCTTGGGCACCATTAGTTTTATATAAGTAAATATTGTCTTTTTTTTGATGAATGTTGCAAGTTGTTACACAGCTGCCTGATTAACCACTTAATGCAAATGATGGAAGTTTAACATCTTACATAAAATCATGCAGGACTCAACTGCTGTTAAATTAAATATAGTTATAATCATATTGAAATAGAACCAATATGACTTTGCTAATGTTCTGCTGGTGAGTTGTATCAATACTGTCTGAAATTTAAATCACTGGGCCAGTCTGATCCTTTCTGCAAGTCCTCAGCAGACGAGGCAATATCTAGGGAGAGTGAAACAGAATTTACATGTTGGGCCAAAGAACTTTTGGCAGAACATTCTTGACTGGAATTTTGGGAAAACTCTTCAGACTTTGAATTTTGCAGAGCTCCTCTAATTTCCCGCTGTATCTTCAGCAGGAACTTCAAAGAATCGCCATATTTAGCTGTACTTTGTCATTTTTCCAGGTATTCAACAGATGTCAGGCGAGAGAGCCCCATTTGAAGTAGGCCTTGATTTCCAATCTGATATTACATTGACAGCTCTTTTAAACTTGTTCAAGTCTATGGCAGTATTACCTGCAGTCATTAGTGCTACTGATAGATGTTGACAGGTTCCCTATGGATTTTCCAATTAGCAAAATATGACTTGAAATGAAACGATGTACTGGCATAGATTTTAATGTATTATATTGTAATTGTTCTCCCATCCCTTCTTGCACATGTATGTTTCCAATTCCCATCTACCCTCTTTCCACCTCAACAGGAAGTACATCTATTTATATAATACCTTTAACATTGTAAAACATTCCAATGCAGTTCACAAGAGCATTATCATAAAAGAAATGTAAGGAAATAGAGGAAAGATGAACACAGGCTTGCCCAAAGAGATGTGTTTTAAGGAATGTCTTAAAGCAGGAGAGGGATGGAAAATGATAAGAGGGAATTCTAGAGCTCTTTTAAGACCATAAGACCATAAGACATAGAAGTGGAAGTAAGGCCATTCGGCCCATCGAGTCCACTCCGACATTCAATTATGGCGGATGGGCATTTCAACGCCACTTACCTGCACTCTCCCTGTATTCGTTAATCTCTTGCGAGATTAAGAATTTATCAGTCTCTGCCTTGCAGACGTGTAATGTCCCGGCGTCCCCTGCGCATTGTGGCAATGAATTCCACAGGCCCACCACTCTGGCTGAAGAAATGTCTCCACATTTCCGTTTTAAATTGATCCCCTTTAATTCTAAGGCTGTGCCCACGGGTCCTAATATCCCTGCCTAACAGAAACAAATTCCCAGCGTTCACCCTTTCCAAGCCATGCATTATCTTGTAAGATTCTATTAGATCTCTCCTCAATCTTTTAAACTCTAAGCTCATCTCGCTGTTATTAATGTTTACATCTCTACCCTTCAATTAACTCCCCCTTTCCTCGTTCTCCCCCAATTACCCTTTCCGCATTTTCTCAATATTCATTTTTCAGTTCTACTTTTACTTCCCAATGTTTTATCCTCTCTCTCAATCCCTCCATCACCCTCACCATCCTCTCTCTTCCACTCCTCAACCCTCATACCTAAGGAGGTTTGAAATACTGATTAGGTCATGGCTGACTGGATTGTGCCATCAATGCCAGTTTCATGCCTGGCCCCATATCCTTAACTTTCATGTAAATCAAAACTTTATCGAACTCAGCATGGAATACATTTGAAGACCCAGACAATGACTGGTGTTTGGAACCTGACCTGCTTGATCACGGCATTCCCAAAAGATTTTGGCGAATGGGAAGATGGCCCTGCAACTCTCAGGCAGGGACCTGTTGGTGCAACAGACCCTGTTTGTCTCTCTGTGTAATCCAGAATGTGCAGCATGGCTTTGTGTGTGGATTGTCATGTCTCACAAACTTGATTGAGTTGTTTAGAGGATTTCACCAAGAAAATAAATGAGAGCAGAGAAATAAACTTTGTATACGTGGACTTTAGTAAAGCCTTTGACAAGGTTCTGCATAGTAGACTGGATAGTAAAGTTAGATCACATGGGATCAGGGAGAGCTTGGCAATTGGATACGAAATTGGCTTGACAGTAGGAGGTAGAGGGTGGGAGTGGAGGGTTATGTTTTGGATTGGAGTTCTATGACCAGTCATGTTCTGCAGGGATGGGTGCTGGGTTCACTGTTGCTTGCCATTTGTATACAATATTTGGATGACAATATGGAAAGCATGCTTAGTAAGTTTGCTGATAACATTAGGGCTTCAGGTACATTGTTCTTTGAAGGTCGCCTCACAAGGCGACAGAGTGGTAAAGAAGGCATTTGGCACACTTTGCTTCATTGCTCAAACCAGTGTCGGTGTTGGGACATCATGTTGAGGTTGTACAGGATGTTGGTGAGGCCTATTCTGGAGTACTGTGTACAGGTTGCCCTGTTATAGCAAGGATCTTAATAAATTGGCAAGGGTTCAGAAACGTTTTTAATGGATCTTACTGGGACTGGAGAGTCTGAATAAGCTGGAACTTTCTTCACTGGAGTGTAGGAGGTAGAAGGGTGACCTTATAGAGGTTTGTAAAATCATGAGAGAATAGATAAGGTGAATAGCCAAGGTCTTTTTCCTAGGGTTGGGGGTGTAGAAAACTAGGCGGCATATTTTTAAGGTGAGAAGAGAAAGATTTAAAAGGGACCCCAGGGCAACTTGTTCATGCAGAGGGTGGTACGTTTGTGGAATGAACTGCCAGAGGATTTGGCAGATGCAGGTACAGTTACAACACTTATAACACATTAAGACAGGTACCTGAATAGGAAACTTTTCGAGGAATTTGGGCCAAATGCAGGCAAATGGGACACGTTTAGTCTGGGAAACTTGGTCAGCATGGATGCATTAGACCCAAGGGTCTGTTTCCATGCTGTATGACTTCATGACTCAGTAACTTCAGATCTCCAGTATCTGCAATTCTTTGTTTTATTTAAATAAGGCACACCTTCATTGCTGCGTGTATGCAACATGGATCAATGTACAGAGGAACCTCAATTATCTGGCATTCGATTATCCGAATATCGGATTATCTGGCAAGATTGCAAGGTCCCGAAGTTTGGACAAACTATGTTAGCCGGCATTCAATTATCCGGAATTTGATTAACCGAACAAAATACTCCCCGCCTGTGTCCTTTGGATAATCAAGGTCCCTTAGTATGTGATAAGAGCCTGCTCCATTATCCAGAAGCAAGAGCAACAGGGCACTTACATGGGTCCTGCTGACACCATTGGCCTTTGTCCCACAACATAGCTAGGTGTTGGTGTGAATGAGTTGGTCAGCAATATCTGGGGCAAGGAGGTGTACAGCAAAAGAAAGGTTAATATATTAGGTTGCCCAGAGGCAAGGGACTTCACAGATCTGTGTCCTGTGTCGTGTATGGGTCCATGTGTAATGTTCTTTCCCTATAAACATGCTCATATCTGTGGATCCGACAGGGTGCGACACTTAACCCACCACTGCAAGTGTAGTCACAGTCATTTTCTTTCATAATGGTCAATTTTGAGTTCTGGCACAGTGGAAGGGTGACATTGAGTGCTCCTCAGCCAGTGGCTTCCAACTTATGCCTCTACGTGGCAGTGAGTCCCCAAACATCCAAATCCCCTTCCTGGTAACCCTTCCTGTAAACATATAGGCTTCGGACTGCTCTGGGGCAACCCATTCATGGAATGGGGTTGTTGCTGACTGGGCCAGCACTTATTGCTCATCCCTCGTTCCTTTTCAGGAGGTGATGGTCAGCTATCTTCTTGAAACACTGAATTTATTTTGCTTTAGATCTAACCACAGTGCTATTAAGAAGGGAGTTACAGGATTTTGACCCAGTGACACTGAAGGAATGCTGGTATACTTCCAAGTCAGGATTGCGAGTGGCTTGGAGGGACTGGAACTTGCAGAAGGTGCTGTTCCCATGTATTTGATGCCCTTGTCTTTCTAGACCCGCAGTGGTTGTGTGTTTGGAAAGTGTTGCCTAACGAGCGTAGGTGAACTTCTGCAGCGCATCTTTTACAGTCATATTCATTGAGTCATTGAGTTATACAGCACATACACAGACCCTTCGGTCTAACCCATCCATGCCGACCAGATATCCTAAACTGATCTTGTCCCATTTTCCAGCATTTGGCCCACATCCCTCTCAACCCTTTCTATTCATGTTCACATCTATCTGCTGCCTTTTAAATTTTGTAAATCTACCAGCCTCCATCATTTTCTCTGGCAGGTCATTCCATACACACACCACTATCTATGAGAAAAGTTGCCCCACTAGTCCTTTTTAAAACTTTCCCTTCTCACCTTAAACCTATGCCCTCTAGTTTTGGACTCTACTACCCTGGGTAAAAGATCTTGGCTATTCAAACTATCCATACCACTCATGATTTTACAAACCTCTATGAGGTCATCCTTCAGCCTCCGACCCTCCAGGGGAAAATGGTCCCACCTATTCAGCCTGTCCCTATAACTCAAACCCTTCAATCCCAGCAACATCCTTGCCAATCTTCTCTGAACACTTTCAAGTTTAACAATATCTGGAGCCCAGAACTGAACATGTATTCTAAAACTGGCCTCACCAATGTCCTGCAACATGACAACCCAACTCTTATATTCAATGCACTGCCCAATTAAGGCTAGCATGCCAAACACCACCTTCACCATGCTGTCTACCTGTGACTCCACTTTCAAGAAAATATGGACCTGCATCCCTAGGTCCCTTTGTTTGACAACTCTTCCCAGGACCCTTCCATTAACTGTATAAATCCTGCCATGATTCGCCTTACCAAAATGTAACACCTCATATTTATCAAAATTAAACTCCATCTGCTAATCCTCTGCCCATTAGCCTATCTGATCAAGATCCTGCAAATTTATTAGCCATACCTCCTGTTCTGTGCTGTACTTTTCTATGTTCTATGTTCTATATTCACATCCAATGCCACCACCCCTGTCTCCTACCTTGAAGCCAATTTGTATCCAATTGGCTAACTCCCCCTTTTTAGATGGTAAACACTGCTGCTAGTGAATGGACTAACTGTGACCCCTTCACAGGTAACCTAACCAAATAGCCCTAGACAGGAAGAGCCCAGACAGCTTTCTGCAATTCTCCTTGACTACATTAACTCTCCCTCTGGAGTGGTCACTATGTAGCCAAAAGACTGGTTGTGACCCAGTCCCCGTGCTGCAGAGACATGAACTCTTTGATTAAATTAGCATTTAAGTTTATCTCCCTTCGAGAGCTTTCAGCATATTCTTGTATGACATTAGGATAGTTGGAACAAGCAAACAAATTAATCTCTTCCACTCCTTTTTAAAAAAAACGCAACTCCTCAAAAGAGACAGCAGAGACTTCATTGTCATTGGCATGATAGTCAAAGAATGTAACAAGTTCTTGAACTATTACAGCCAGCAGATCATCTATCTCTGCAGCAGGATTGTACATTTCCAATCTGCTCCTACTTTAACATTCATAATTCACAGGATAGAGCCTTTGCTCCTCAGAAATATTCAACTGCCTTTTGCTTAGATTTTCTTTGTACATTTGGGAATTTCTTCCCAACCTACAGGAAAAAAAAAGTTTTCTACTGAGTATGAAGACAGGATGGATCTGAGGGCCATCTGTCAAATTGTATGGATTCTGCACAGTCTGAGAAAATTCAAGCCAGAATTTCATTATGGGCACAATCAGAAAACGGGGTGAAAAGTCAGCTTAAAATGATGCAGGCTTTGAATTAACCCCTAGGAAAACAGTGACTAAGTGGGAACTCAACAATCATAAGTTGCAGTTATCAGCAACGGTGTAAGGATAGTTTCAGAACATACCCTAACATATGACCATCAGTTATTGCAATACATGTAAGTAACAATTTATGTGAAGTACTAATATCTCTACTTCAAGTGACAGTTGCCAGTATAATGTGGAACATTGGATTTATTTACATGACCTTCAACTTTAGATTTCTAGCAGAAATTGTTTATTTGCTATATCATAGATGAGATTAAGTTGCTTTGCATGTTTTCTGCTGTTATTACCAACTTCACAGTTCGAAAAACAACTGCAGAAAATAATAAGTTAAAATATTGTAGTGAACCAGTAATGACATAATTCAGATCACTACAGAGGGCCTACGGTAGCTCAGTGGGTTAGCACTGCCGTCTCACAGCGCTGGGGACCTTGGTTCAATTCCACCCTCAGGCAACCATCTGTGTGGAATTTGCATGTTCTCTGCATGTCTGTGTGGGTTCCTCCAGGTACTCTAGTTTCCTTCCACTGTCACAAAGATGTGCAGGTTGGGTGGATTGGCCGTGCTAAATTGCCCATAGTGTCCAGGGATGTGCAGGCTAGGGGATTAGCCATGGGAAATTCAGGGTTACAGGGGATGGGGTGGGTTTGGGTGGGATGCTCTTCAGAGGGTTGGTATGGGCCGAGTGACCACATTGTAGGGACTTTATGAATTAGAAGTTTTCTCATTTACTGTCAAGGTTGGTGCAATGTATGAGGATGTCAAGAGCAAAAACAGACTTAAAACTGCCAATGGTAAATGATTTTGTTGTAGAGATTCCAGATTTCACTCCAACAAAATAGCTGGAAACACCCCTGAGAGCACAGTTGGGTGAGTGCAAACCTGAATTGAGAGCTTGAAGTGATCTGAATTGTGTCATTATTGGTTTATTTGTGAACGCCTGATTTGGCACAATTTGGCTTACTTCGGGTTCAAACATGGCTGTCCTGTACATGTGCAAACTGCCTCTCTGCACATTTAAGGTGCCACTTCCCTTATTCCACCATTACAATTCAGCAAGAAAGACCAACATTTCCCCTTGAAGTTGCCTGGTTCACATTTCCCTTCAGTCTCACTTACAATTTACAGTTAAGGCCATGACAACAAAATATGTTTGAAACATAAATATGTGGAAAAGTCTGTGAAATAAATATCGACGTAGGAACATTTTAACTCTTCCAGTCAGCAAATTTTTGTAGTTAAGTACAAAATGTCAATCCAGTTATTTACAGTAGTTTTTAAAAGGTGATTTAATGTTTGTTACATCACATCTTTTTGTCATCTTGGTCTATATAGCCTAGAATTTGAGTGATGTGTTCAGTAGATTTCGGCTGGTTCATCGTGAAGAGCGCATCTATGATCTCTGCTGTTAGGTAATGAATATAAATTGTGTTAATTTGCAGGTTAGCACATACAATAGCCAACAGTTATCATTTTGCACTTTTAAAAAATGTACATGCACTGAGAATGGAAGAGATGTGACTTATTCCAAATCAAAACTTAATGATTTGTATGTTAATATCAAAAATAGACCTTTTTTATATTTAAGATATTATCTTTGTGTTGGAAATGTAGCAGACCAGTAACTAATGTAAACCTAAATATTGTTTTGCAGTTAAGAACACAATAGAAAGCCACTGGGAATGTAAACATTTCTAGCTTGCACTTTTCCTTAAGGTGAAAATCGAGGAGAGGCACATATTGTTCAGACGACTATTCCATTTTCTAAATTACGTTATTAGCCTCAGGTAGATTTTGATTGACAGGTTTGTCACGGCAGCTGCAAAGCAATTAGCAGAAGCAATCTCAGAGGAATCCAAGAGGTTCTTCAGAGGTATCCAACACAGAAACCCCATGGTATAGGTCAGGAATGTGGTCTACCATTGAGTCACTCGAAGACATTACTTGCCTAAAATTTCACTGGAATGGTCTAAGATAGATATGGCCGAAAGATTTCTATTGTGTTAAAGTATTTTTAAAAAGTCTGTTCTTTTTTCTGAAACTAGATCTTGCTCACTTGAAATCTGAATGTATTTCTTTAAGTGGATAGCTGATTTGAGTTGGAATTGAAGTTTTTGTAACAGGACTTACTCATAATAATGCAAAATGTAAGGATTCAGACTCTCCAGTCTCCAGATATTGATTAGGATACTGTGGAAGTCCCAATATGTTGACCCCAATGGGAATTGTCAAAGAAGTTTGAATGTCTGTTGGAAAAATCCTCTACTCCCCTCTGTGACTCTCTGCAAAGTCACCAACTCTGAGGGAGGAATCATATCAGGATCTAAGCCACTTGAGCTACAGTGAGATGGGTGGAAGAATTTACAATTCTGGATTAGTGGTGCTGGAAGAGCACAGCAGTTCAGGCAGCATCCAAAGAGCTTCGAAATCGACGTTTCAGGGCTTTTTCCAGCACCACTTTTTTTTATTTCAAAAATATACTTTATTCATAAAATACTTTGATAATCTGTACAACTGGACAGGCCATACATATGTAAACATTCCATTTGTTTGCATACCGAAAACAGAATAATTATTCCTATTTACAGGTCTGTACGATTACAGTTTTAGCTGAGGCGTCAGCAGAGCCCAAATGACTGCGTGGGCCCCCGTTCTTCTTAGGCAGGCAGATGTTACACAGTGGTCTTTCCCCTAGGCGCCTTGGCGGCAGCTGCCCCAAGCTTCAGCGCGTCCCTCAACACGTAGTCCTGGACCTTGGAATGTGCCAGTCTGCAACACTCAGTCGGGGTCAACTCCTTCAGCTGGAAGATCAACAGGTTTCGGACCGCCCAGAGAGCGTCCTTCACCGAGTTGATGATCCTCCAGGCACAGTTGATGTTCGTCTCGGTGTGCGTCCCGGGGAACAGGCCGTAGAGCACGGAGTCCCGCGTCACGGCGCTGCTCGGGACCAACCTCGACAAACACCACTGCGTTCCTCTCGCAGACTTTTTCTGCGTCGGCACATTCCAGAAGGAGGTGTGTGACAGTCTCGTCCCAACCCGCAGCCGCTTCGAGGGCAGCGTGCAGTGCGGCTGAGAGTCTGGGCGTGCATAAAGGATCTCACAGGCAGAGCCCTTCTCACCACCAACCAAGCCATGTCTTGGTGCTTGTTGGGGAGTTCTGGCGATGAGGCATTCTGCCAAATGACTTTGACAGTCTGTTCAGGGAACCGCTCGATAGATCCGCCCTCTCCTTTTCCCGAAGGGTCTCAAGGACACTACGTGCTGACCACTTCCTGATGGACTTGTGGTCAAAGGTGTTTTTTTCTTCATAAACTTCTCCACGAAGGACAGGTGATACAGAACGGTCCAACTACTCGGAGCGTTCCGCGGCAGCGAGGCCAGGCCCATCCTTCGCAACACTGGGGACAGGTAGAACCTCAGTACGTAGTGACACTTGGTGTTTGCGTACAGAGGATCCACGCACAGCTTGATGCAGCCACACACAACGGTGGCCATCAAGGTGAGGGTGGCATTGGGTGTATTTTTTCCCCCGTTGCCCAGATCTTTGTACAGCGAGTCCCTTCGGACCCGGTCCATCTTTGACCTCCATATAAACTGGAAGATGGCCCGGGTGACTGCAGCAGCACAGGTTCTGGGAATAGGCCAGACCTGTGCCACGTATAACAGCAATGACAGTGCCTCACACTTGATGACCAGGTTTTTTCCCGTGATGGAGAGCGACCGTAGCTTCCATCTGCCCAGTTTCTGCCTCACTTTGCTGATACTCTCCTCCCAAGACTTGGCACACGCCCCAGCCCCCCCGAACCAATTACCCAGCACCTTCAGGTGGTCAGTCCTGACGATGAAGGGGATTGAGGATTGGTCGGCCCAGTTCCCAAAGAGCATGGCCTCGCTCTTGCCTCGATTTACCTTGGCCCCCGAGGCCCGTTCGAACTGGTCACATATGCACATGAGTCTGCGCACGGACAGCGGATCCGAGCAGAAAACGGCGACGTCATCCATGTACAGGGAGGCCTTAACCTGCAGGCCCCCGCTGCCAGGAATAGTCACCCCTCTCAGGCTTGCATCCTTCCTGATGGACTCAGCAAATGGCTCTATGCAGCACACAAAAAAGGCAGGAGAGAGAGGGCAGCCTTGCCTGACTCCA
>NC_057716.1:39853553-39864081 GCF_004010195.1 Chiloscyllium plagiosum
TGAAGCTTGGGGCAGCTGCCGCCAAGGCGCGGTGGGGAAAGACCACCGTGTAACATCTGCCTGTCTGAGAAGAACAGGGGGCCCACGCAGTCATTTGGGCTCTGCTGACACCTCAGCTAAATATATGGGCATATGATTGAAAAATGTACAGACCTGTATAAAAATGATAAATTCTGATCTCCGTATGTACATGTTTCCATATGTATGGCATGACCAACAGTACAGACCATCAAATTATTTTATGAATAAAGTATATTTTTGAAATAAAAAAAAATCCACCAAGAGTAGGTCAGCACAACCAAACGATCCACCAACATCCAATCACGATCCAGCGATGGTCTCCAGCAGCTCCGACGACTCGCAACACGATCTCCGTGGTTTCTCCCCCGGCAGCATACGTCTGCTGCGTCGAACCAACAGCACTCGAGCAGAATCTCTTCCTCTGGTCCTCAGGAACTACACATATTCCGAGCCAAGGGCTCGTCCTGGGAGAACCACCTTGGTGATCATGGTATCTCCCCTGCCAGGTAAGTATCCAACACCACTAATCCAGAATCGGGTTTCCAGCATCTGCAGTCATTGTTTTTACTTGGAAGAATTTACAAGTTGATCAGTAAACCCCACCTCAAGATCAACATGACAATGCTGTATCTTGCAAGTTTTTCTCATGTGATGTGGCGGTATTCTTGCTGGCTGTGGTGAGTTCCCAACTGACGCTCACTGTTATATACTTTAATAGCCCAACTCACCGTGGTTTGCGATCATCTGAAACTTACTATGCAAATTAACTAGATGGAAACTTCCCATTGAAATCAGAAAGGATCCCTGGCAGGTTAAGCTTGAAATGTGCTGCAAAAGATCTCCTTGTTGAACACTGGACAGCAGTACCGCAGGCATGCTCCATGGGCACTGCTCACATGCACCCCACATTCGCATCCAATGGCCTCCAACATGTGCGAGCATCTATAGCCCCATATGACCGGTGTACAGTCCTCTTAAAGGATGGTCCTGCACTTCAGTCATGCACCTTGATCTGTACTGACAACTATAATTATAATGTGACAGCAAGGACACATTGCGTCAGGGACACACACATAGCTCATGGACTCTTGGACACCCCCTGCCATCTTATAACCTGCCAGCTGCTGTCCTACCCACTACCTGACCCAGCCATCCTACTGATTCATTCATTTATCCATTCACTAGTACTCACGCTGGATATTCACGCTTAGCCTATGGGTAGTTAGTGCTGTAAAAAAATGGTCATAGATTCTGTACTAATCCTCTTCGCTGTTCTCTGTTTGGGTATCTGTGCCAGGAGAATTCTTCTGGCTGCTGCATTGAAACTCAGACTTTTGTAAATGTATCCAGAAAAACGTAAAGTTTTTGACCAATCAGCAAGGTGCACAGCAGTTCTAATGACGATTAGTAAATTTGGGCCAAAATAGAATTTAGCGATTTGGAATAATACTTCATGTTTAAAAAATTAACTGATCTTACTCTATTTCAAGATGAACAATAATTTTTATTTCAAATGATAGTAGGAAGCAGAGGGTAATACTGGAAGGAGAGTTGTTGACTGGAGGCCTGTGGCTAGTGGTGTGCCTAAGGGGTCGGTGCTGGGCCCATTGTTGTTTGTTATCTATATCATTGATTTGGATGAGAATATATAAGTTATGCTTAGTCAGTTTGCAGATGACACTAAAATAGGCGGCATCATGGACAGTGAGAAAGGTTATCAGAACTTGCAACAGGACCTTGATCAGCTGGGGAAATGGGCCAAGAAATGGCAAATGGAATTTAATTTAGATAAATACAAGGGTCTTGCATTTTGGAAAGTCAAATCAAGGTAGGCGTTTCATGGTGAATGGTAGGGCCTTAAGGAGTGTAGTGGAATAAAGGACCTTGGAGTTGAGGTGCATGGTTCTCTGAATGTGGAATCACAGGTAGACAGGGCAGTGAAGATGGCTTTTGGCACCCTGGCCTTTATCAGTCAGGGCACTGAGTGTAGAAGTTGGGAAGTTATGTTGCAGTTGTACAGGACGTTGGTAAGTCCACACTTGGAGTATTGTGTTCAGTCTTGGTTACCTTGCTATAGAAGGGATGTTAATAAAGGGCAAGAGTGCAGAAGAAATTTACAAGAATGTCGCCAGGATTTAACGGTCTGAGTTACAGGGAGGGTTTGGACAAGCTAGGACCATTTTTCTTTAGAGCGTAGGAGACGAAGGAGTGGATCTTATAGACGTTTATAGTATCATAAGAAGCATGGATAGGATGAATGCACTAGAGTCTTTTTCCCAGTGTTGGGGAATCGAGGACTAGGCAGCATCAGTTTAAGGTTAGGGGAGAAAGAGTAAAAGGGAACCTGAGGAGCAACTTTTTTACACAGAGGGTGGTAAGCATATGGAATGAGCTGCCAGCAGAAGTGGTTGAGGCGGGTACATTGATAACATTTAAAAGGCATTTGGACAAATACATGGATAGGAAAGGTTTAGAAGAATATGGGCCAAGTGCAGGGAAACGGGGTTAGCATGGATGTGCATTTTGGTCGGCATGACCAGTTTGGGCCGAAGGGCCTGTCTCCATGCTGTAGGATTCTATGACTCTATATGATTCGCATCTTACAAGCCAAAGAGCAATTTGAGAGAGTGCATGAAAGAAACATAATATTTCAAAATATTATATTTGTAGCCTTTTGCAAGCTTACAAGATGGGATAAGGCATTATATAAATGTAAATATCATTTCTGCATACTTCACTGCTTTATGGAATTATATGCAATAGATTTTGTGCCTAATTCCTGTGCCACTGAATTTATTTTATTTCCTCTTCATAGTCTTTATAGTCCTGACTGCTGACTTTACAGTCCTACTTCTGTACCACTGTTAATGTTGAGTTTCTACTTTGTCATCCTGAATGGAATATTGTTTTAAATGGTTCATTTACAGATGAATGCATAGACATTAGAGCACAGAATCAGTCCTTACGGCTTATCTCAGTCTTTCGTCAGATCTTTCTAATTTTCTTTCTTTTGTGTATGTGTCTAGTTTACTTTTGCCAATATTTACCTCAGTTACTTCATGAATAGCAAGACACAGATTCTAGCGATTCTCTGAGAATAATCCTTGGATATATTAACAACTGCCTTATTTCGGGGCCTTCTTTTACAGAACGTTTCCACTTGTGAGTGAATGTATCTACCCTATTTCTGTTCATCTGTCAGATCTATAGTTCTCAGGTTTTGTTCTATCTTACTTTTGTATGTAGAAAAATTAGCTGTCCACCAGCCCTCTGGAATTATCTCCTGTTATATAGAACTTATTAGTGTATTAACTTTCATCTGCTATGTATTCCTGTATTCCATCAGCTTGTCCATGTTCTCTTCTATCTCTCCTCACAGTTCAGAGTACTTCCTAATACACTGTAAATTTTGAAGTGGTGCCCTGGAAACCTGAACATAGGTGATAAATATAAATCAAAGAGGCAATGGTCTAATACACTACTGACCCCAGGTATACCTTCCTCCAGCCTGCAAAACAACTCTTCATTGTTATGCTGTTTCCTATCACTCAGCCTGCTTTGTATCCATTGTTGATAAGCCTGTTGTTTGATACAAGCCATGATAAAACTGGTAAGGATCTTGATGAGGCAACTGTTGAAGTGAACGAATTACCTTTCTCTCCAAGTCGTGACTATTATTTCACAACACAAAAGCTTCTTCCAATGTCTAAAAACTTATTTGCAATGACAATTTGTTTAAAGGTGAGACCCTGCCATTACCAAGCTAGTTTTAGTATTTCACTTGTGACTTCCTCAACTTCTGCCACCTCTCATTGATGCCATTAAGCTGCAAAGCTTCTTCATGAAGAGCACTCGAAGTTTTGAAGACTGGGAATCTATCTCCACTTGCAGTTCTTTGCCTGTGATAGGTGCTCTGTTAAACATTGCAACAAGGGAGCACTGAGTTTCAAGTAGATACCCTGTCTGTTATAATTGTTAAAATATTGGAATGACAGGTGTAAGCTTCTTGAAACTTACCTTAAAGCCTAAGAAAATCCGCTATGATAGATAATGTGAGTTCTCACAGTGGTTTGAGTTGTTATTATACCTTATTGTTTCCAGCGGTGTCAAATAGATGGGCCAATTTTCTTTACATTTAGGTAATATCATTGAGAGCACAACAGGGATAATATGAAACAAGACTGTCTATGGGAAACATATATTTTTCTGATCTGACCATTGTTATGTGGCATATTAGATCTCTCCATTAGCTTCAGTAACCTATATCCATTCAATTTTCAGCTACCCTATTATTAGGCTGTTCATGTGCCCTCGGTATATGTCGCATTTGCTCATTGCATCTGTTACTAACTATCAACAAATGAATCTGATGACTAGGGATTCCTTTCTGTGGCTGAGCTTGCCCTCATCTACTGTCACTCTTTTCAGTTCTTTTTCACTGTCTCTCTATCCCAACAGCAGTTATCCAAGTCACAACTGTTTTATGCCAGACATCCCAGCCTATATATTTTGAGGCACTTAGGAAACTTGAACTGGACTTCACTTATCCCAACCCACCAATGGGAGGAAAATTAATCTTTTACTGTCTTATCCTGCAAGTCCTCAGTGGGGCCATGTACATCGACACAGCAGGTTTATGGACATGAATTTACTGTTCATTACCTTTCACAAATATTTTCTGCTTTCACAAGCTCCTCTGTGCATTTTTTTATCTTGTGAAATTGACAGAATTCTTGCAAAGATATCCCATGTCATTACAACATCTTAACCTGAACAGGGAAATTAATGAACATAATGGAATTCATTTTCGACACTCAGACTTAGCATTTTAATCATGGTAGAAAGCACTGTTCACTGCATTTTAGCATATAAATTGATGCATTAGTATGGCAATAACTTATTCATTTCCTGCCAAGGATAGCAAGAAGCTTTACTTTTCAGCTCTCTTCAGTAACTCTGCTGCTTGCATTGCGCAGAGCATAAATGAAAGCATTCTTTTGATAATACAGTACTTCAATAAAAAGAAATATATCAGATTGCATTTTGGCAGGATGTAAATGGAGACAACAATCTCTCAAATTTTAACTCCAGTCCCCTGGGAGTACAGAAAAGCCATTTTCATGCTGCAAGATTTTCTCATTTCCGTTTTGGAACGTGACCTCCACACATGACTCAGTTCTGATACATTTATATTCAGTGCTGGTCCTTTTCACATGCTGGTTGACCCTTCAAAATAACAAGCAGAGCTTGGGCCCTGTGTTTGCACTTATGAAACAGGTGGTCTTAACCGTACACCAGTATTATAGAATCGAGTTTTAAGTGATCTCCTTTAACACCAGTTTCCTGCAGGTACTATTTGGTTTAGGACTACAGCTGGATAGAGAAACTTGAGTCTCTGGTTAGTGGTACTCCAGTAAAGTAAGACTACAGGATGTCTATTAAAGTAACTGCATTGTGTAATACAGACAAGCCAGGGATTTCCCACAGCCTGATGTATGCCCCAGTGAGCTATTATTCAGAAATTGAAACATAGATGTACTTCTTTTTATAAGGGACTGAGTTCCAACTAATAGAAATGAATTCCATATGCAGCAATATCAGTGAGTGAAATATTTTGAACAGAGGCAGAATATTGACATGTGGCTATAGCATTTACATGTTCCCAACATATAGGAGATAGTCTGACCAGAATAATAAGCAGTTTGTCTACAAATTCCCTTGATTTGACTCATTTTGGTGATGTCATTCAAAATGTTATTGGCTTTATTTTGGCTTTGCCACATTAGTGAACAGGTTGACTGTCAGTTCTTCTCAAGTCCACGGGTTTATTTTGTTTCCTATAATTCTAAAATTAATCTTGTGTTGCTTATTTTCTTCTAACACTGCATTTTATTGAATGAAATAGTATCAGCAATTGTTTTGCATACATGTTGGCCTGAACTTTCCTTTCTGCTGTAACATTTTCAATGCAACTAGTCCAATAAACTGAGGAATTTTAAATATTAAATGCAAGTTGCATCCAGCAGTAACTGATATTCTGAGATATTTTATGAAAGCTTAAAATTCATCACGCTAGCCTGTCCATAAAATTGTTGAATGGATCATTATGGTTTGATTCTGCTAAGTACACTCATATATCAGGTTTTTAAATTGAACTTATTTAGGCAAAAGGTACAAAACCAAAAAACTTTTAAATATATTCCTTCTTAATTCTTTGGGAAATTAATGAATGCATGCTAATGGAACTGCAAGTATATTATCCAAAATCTGCTATCTGAAAATCAGAAATGCCTGCAAACTGGCCATTTTTCTCCTGATGGTTCTGGACACTGCCCCCAAAACAGAGAGAGCCCATGAATGAGCCCATTCTCATTCTGATCCTAGAGGACAGGATCAGGGAGAGTTGTGTACTCACAAGACCTGTGTTCATTGCAGTGTTTTAAGATATTCCTCATTTCAATCCTCCCTGCTCCCTCAGACACAAAACTGCCTACTTCACTGACAGGATCAAGATGAGGATTTTTTTGGTAAAGATTTGCTTTTTATGGAATTCACATTTGGAATCAGAGTGTTGGAGTTGCATACTCACCACCGATTTCCAATATAATAATAGTGGGTTATGTTGTAAATAACCATCCTGAAAATGGAGTTGGCTCCATTAATTTCTACCAAATAAATTAGGAATTACCTATTGTTGTTTTCACTAAGTTCCAATGACTAGATCACAGGAGCAGTGGTGAGATTCTGCTGTGCAGAAATGGGTATCTGGCAATGCTGCTTTATGGAAAGTAAATCAGATCTCTGTGTTGCAACTCCTTTACATCATGTTATGCCACACAAGAACATATGTGTCAGTCTCTCTAATCTAAAGGTATCCAATCCAAAATTTGGGAAAATCCAAAACCTACTAATGGTTGCTGTGCTGGAACATATCCACTCGCTGTAACAGTGGAAACTGATGGTTCCATGTTGGTAGAGGAAAGTTATTTTACTGAAACTGGAGCCTGATTATCTGAATGCTGAAATCTTTCCAGTTACAGGGATGTACCTTCCCTCACTCTTCTTGTTTCTTCTTGTCCTCACTCGCCTTGTTCCTTGACCTTTTACTGGGAGTCCTCCAGATCCTTCGAGGTAACACCTCGACCCTCTTCAAAGTTTGGGTTTAGAGAATGCAGCGGACCAGCATGAACTTCAATGACACTACCATCACTATATCCCTCACTATCAACATTATGGGGTTTGTTGTTGACCAGAAACTGAACTGGACAAATAAATATAGTGGTTACAAGAGGAGGTAAGAACCTGGGATTTTCGTAGTGATTAGCTCACTTTCTAACTTCCCAAAGACAGTTAAGAGTCAACCACATTGCGGTTGATCTGGAGTCACATGTAGGCCAGACCCGATAAGGTTGATTTCCTTCCCTAAAGGGCATTAATGAACTGGGTTTTTCTAACCATCGATAATACTTCATGGTCATCATTAGACTCTGAATTTCACATTTTTAAGAAAAGAGTTCAAATTGCATCATCTGGCAGGGTTCAAATCTGGGTCCCCCGAAAATTATCTGGGTCTCCTGATGACCAGTTCAATGACAATAGCACTAGGTCAGGTCAGGCAGCATCCGAGGAGCAGGAGAATCGACGTTTTGGACAAAAGCCTTCATCAGATCATAGATGTGATAGATGACATACTGGGAAATATTTTAGGTGTTGCTTGCTCCAGCTAGAAAGATCCATTCTGGGTGACAGCAACCTCTATGGCCACTAACAGCCTTAGTATGAAGTACCTGGTCAGGGTGAAAGAAGTGTTATATTTCAATGATTCCTTGTTCACCTCAGTGACTTTTCTTGGGTCAGGTGTAGGTACAAGAAATGTACTGAAAAAATATTTGTACACAAAAATTTCTGTGAACTGTGTTATGCAAATGTGTGTACTGTACCTTCAAGAGAGTTAAAAGCAACAAAACTAGCTGACAGAACCAAGTGTTCTGAAAAGAAATATAATATAACATTTGGTTGAACAACTCAATTCACTGGTTATCTCGAAATGACAAAACAGATTTGAATTAGACCAATCAGTTTAAATTATACCCTGAAAAATATCAAATTCCATCCAGTTTGAATTTAGTATATTGACAATCTTAAAAGCCAATGACACAATCCAATGCTTGGGGGTATAATACTGGGGAAAATTGAACAGTTGAGAGGAGAACTTCTAAAAGACTGCCTGAAAAAGACTGCAGGTAAAAAGACTGCCTGAAAAATACCTCTCCTAAAAGGTACCTTTGTCAATCAGTAAGCTGTGAAGCAGAAATCCCTAAGAAGAAGAAAATAATTCAGAGAAGACGAAAGCTGCCTGCTTTTGAGATAAGAAGTTCTGTTTTGTAAATCATTAATCAGGAGTTTTATCTGACCAGTATTATAGAAGGGAAGGTAATAGACTGGATAGAGTAAGGAATTGTAAATAGTTATTGGTTAAGAAATGTTATGCTTTAAGAAATAAAGTTGTTAATTTTTACTTGAACTAGTTCTTGGCCTGTTGAATTTTCACAGATTACTGCATGGGATAAATCTTTTCTGTGTTGCTAGTTTTAAATTAAGCAGGAGAGTTTATCCCGTGTCATAACAACAGCCTTAGTCTACAGTCTCCTGTCTATCCATTGTGCTTCCACTCTCTCCATCTTCCCCTATATTTCATGGTCATGCCATGGACCAAGAATCCCAGAGGCACTGCAGCCTTGGCTCCCATTCTGGGGTCAGGTATTCCTCTATTCTCCTGATCTGAAGTAAGAACTCTCCAAAGAACAAGTCCCAAAACATAACAGAGTATCCCCACTCACTCCATCCACGCAAAATTAAGACAAAAGTACTTCATTGAAATTGGCGACTGGTTTTTCAGAAAGCGCTGGGACAGGTTTTCTCTTGCAGCTGAGCTAACCTGAATTTTAATGAGTGACAAGTAAAATCTGTCCTTCTACAAGAAACTCAGTTCCTTCAAAATCAACCTCATCAATATTTTTTCACTCTAAACCACCACACTTACTGTGCTGCTCCCACAGGAAAAAGATGTGATTAAATAAGGATGTGTATTCAGCATCCGGAGAGGGTTTTGAGATGGAGTTAGTTCTAGAGTTAAATGGCAGTTTGTTTTGTTAAAGTTCCACTGTACACAAGGGTTGTGTTTTCTGACAGCCTTGTGAACAGAAGAAACCAAAGAGCTGCGGATGCTGGAAATCAGAACCAAAATCAGAAATTGCTGGGAAAACTCAGCAGGTCTGGCAGCATCTGTGGAGAAGAAGCGGAGATAACATTTCGGGTCCTGTCTTCCATAGATGCTGCCAGACCTTGTAAATGGAGGTTACTGCAAACATGCAGAACATGCATGCAGTGTGCACTTTCTACTCGAGGAGTTAAGTTTCCTTTTAATGGTTTCTCTTTAAAGCCCTACAGATAATTGAAGATTAGTCTCACGGTGGGTGAAAAGATGATCAGTAAATTTTATTTGGGGAAGCAATTTTGTGAAAGGCAGACACAGGAACATTTTGCACCCACTCACTTGAAGCTGGCACTGACTTCCTTGCTTCACAGTTACCAATCGCAGACACAACAAGCTTCTCTTGCAAGATTGTCAGCCTGCTTTTCAATTACAGTCAACACTGTCTACGTTAGTGACCCCCAAGTGGTGCACTGCTTCTCTCGGGAATTGTATGCTGGTTTCTTCTGGAACAGTTTTCAACCCACCTGCTGAGGACTACCACGTGGAAAATTTCTTCCTGATTACAGTGGACAGCTTATGCAAGACAGAACTTAAATGTTTGGCCATGCTGTCATGTGGAAAAACTGGAATGGTAAAAGGATAGTCCAAAAAAACATTAAAATAATTTTCAACATCTCCCTCTGGTCTGCCCATCCATTTTGGGAACCAACCAACCCATGCTCCATGAATGAAAATTGTTTATGCCCTTTTGAGGTTTTAAAAAGTTATTTTATTATGTTTTTCATCTTCAACAAACTTCTATAAAATTTCTTATTATTTCCTTAGGGTGAATGATAATATGTAATAAGTTTGAGAGCAATACACTTTAGATTCACATTGTGCCATTAAACATAATTTCTTGAAAAGAGCAGTACTCCATTAATTTGATGTTTATCTTAGCAACTTTAGATTTTCTTTTTTGGTAATTTCATGACTGACTCATACTTCGGCATAGGATCCAGACTTGGATTCCAGTGTGATAGTGAGCTGCTAATATCTGTCACAGTAAGGATGAGGCAAGCATTTCAGCTGGAAGGGGAATGTGTTCAGTGACAATGAGGTGCCACAACCCAGCATTTCGGAGACTTCAAACTATACTCTGTTTTGGACATTATCACTTTAAATGTGCTTGATGCACTGGTGAGGAAGATAACTGGCATTCAACAAATAAGACCTTTTGGGGGTTAGCAGGGGAGAGCTTGAATGGTGGGATATGAAGGGGAGCAGTCTGAATGAGAGCGAGGGAAAGAG